>NC_056741.1:757427679-757615179 GCF_019279795.1 Protopterus annectens
ACCCAATTACTTGCTTGTATTGAAGAGTGTCAGTTCCCATGTATTAGCCAGACCGGTGCAGATTGTAAGAGGAACACACCAATAATATGAATCAAACTCTGGACAGGCCATGGATTCCGTACAGTCGAACGGCATGCTGTCGCCGAATGGGCAGCCATTCCTGATACAGTAGGCATGTAATCCGATGTAATAGGCATCACAAGGTAATATCATAGTCCTCACTCCCACCCAGGGGTGTGAGCGTCAGATGCAAACACCAAATGCAGTGCATTTGCAAGTGTGGGAGCAAGCGGGTGTAAGCCTGTTTGGCCACCAGTATGCGAGTATTACACTGGTAAAGCAATGTAGAGGCTAACTGAGTGTAAGAAACTGTAACCAGAGGTTAGCATTGCTTAGCACCGCGCAAACCCACGCACACCTGCTCACAACTGCTTTAATGTGCCTTAATCACTCCATATCCAATGGCCTTGTTCTGCCCTGCAACAAAATAAATGGCCTCTACAAGGCTTGAAACCAGGACCCTGCACACACAGCTATTGTGATTTATCACTAAGCCTTGGCAGATATACAGACATCAGACCTTATCACAAACATATCTAGCGCAGTCATTCAACAGTATAGGAAATGTATTCCATCATGTAGATGTATGTGTGAGTGTTTATGTCCAGCATATAGATACATACATATATATAGATACATCAGGAACATCCCATGTGACAACAAAGCATTACAAAGGAATGAAAAGGGAAACACCAGCAACGCCTGTATTATGTAGTGGTGGTGTCCTATGTAATAACAAGACTCCCTCAGACAGACATGTGTCATTCATACATGCAAACATTTGTACATTGGCCATATACATCACTCTGTGCATGTTAATTACATTACCACAACAGTTCCTGTCCAATCATTATATGAGAACAGTACACTTGCAAGGTGCTGTGTGCGACATCATCATAATGATAAAGGTAAATGGGGTAACCATAGAGGGACTGGTAATGTTGTGTGTACAGTGGGGTCGTCTGCAACATCTGTACCTGGAAAATTTAGGAGTCCTGTGCATACTAGGATCGTGTGCCTGAGAGACAGGGTGAGGACAACTGGAGTATGTTGTGATGCATATTAAAAGGGTTGCATGTGTCCAGTGGACACGTGTGTGAAATGGGCAGCTATGTATGGGGCAAATGTTGTTCTAGGAACCGATTGGCCTTTGTTTCCATAGGGTGAGAGTGGGATGTGGAAGGAGAGTAGGTATGCTTGTTGAGGATAGGTAGGGTAGGTTGACAAGACAACATACAGGGTCGGTATATGACACGTGGGGGGATACACCTCAGACGGGGAGGGGTGTTCGGCATTCACAAGCCCATGAGCCCCTAGATGGAAACAGTGGGACGGAGGTCCCCAGCCATGGGCAGTCACCACTGCACCAAAACAGCTGCAAAGGTGGCAGTGCTGGGGGCTGTCTAGGAGGGTCAGCCTCACTCTGTAAATGTGACACTCTGCTCTTGAGCTGGCATATCTGGCCTCGAACCCCCTTATTGAGCCTCTTGAGCACCACGTCCGGGACTGTACGACAGCGGACATGTTCCTGTCTGGACCTGGTCCCAGGGGGGACAAGCCCCATTCTCAGTGGCGGTACCACCAGAAGGTGGTGCAGAGCCAACAGAGGTGGAGGTCCAAGGCTGGGCCCCAGATGTGCTGGTGCCTGGTGCCCGGTGCCATGGCCAGCTGAAGTGGGACAGGAGGTTCTGCCGGGACCTCCAAACCCATGCAGCCTATGGTGTTGCACTTCAGACACAGATATGGCTTAGTAATCGTCAACAGCATTCAGGATTATGTACAACAGCATACATAGATATAACCATCAACCCAACACAACAGATGGTATACATTTGCAGAGGGAGCACAACACATGCATATATACTGCATGACATCTGTACAAAGTGTAGAAGACTTGTGACTGCAGCTGTGAAAAGTGGCCCATTATTGGCATGTCACTGAGAACCCAGACATTGTCAGTCATACCACTGTTTCATGTGACATATGTCCAGTCAGGGATGCGATGGCAGTAACTCATCACTATTACCATGTACTGGCTGCAATCCTCACACTATGCTCCTGCTGTTCACAGATGTGTGTTCAGTGAGTAACACAGGAAACAAATGGTTCCACACACTGACCAGTCCACAGATGGCCCTACAGATGGGGGTCCCTCACAAACAGAGCACTGTCTTGCCAGTTTTAAAACATGCAGAATAGCCATTACCACACACAACTTGTTAAACAGGCAGTAGTCTCAATGAAGCATAGCTAAACTTACATGCTATAGTCATGTCTGGCACATCATCCTCATGTCTTTAGGCTATTTCCCACTGTGTATGTTGTTTAAGGAACATCCAGATATCATCTGTGATGCCGTTTACCAAACAACAGATCCAGGTACCACTCTCAGCAACTGTCACGGGCAAACACAAACATGATGTTCCTAGGTATTGTACTGTGTTTTTCATGCAAATGGCTATGGGAACATCATCACAGCTGTTCCACATGCAATCAGCTAGCGGAGGATTGCAATAGGTCCAGCGGCCATCACCTGATCATGACCATCACTTACAATACACAAGCTGCTACTGAGCAGGTGTACACCTCCACATCCACCAGAGATTGTGTGGGAGGGACAGACAGAGGCGAAGTACATCAGAGAAGGGCTTGGAGACCAAAACCTAAGCATCGCCTGTCACACACCTACCAGTACAGGGGTCAAACCCCTGTACTGGTTAGTCATTACTATTACAAGTGCATGCAGTTACTCCATGTGCCACAAAGCTGACATGTTGGTGTGCTGTAAGAACATATATGTGTGTTGGTGAGCGACATCTGCAACAGAGATATAGTAGACATACATGAGGTGTAGCATACATGGCTGTCCACATGAACAGATGTCATTGTCAACACAACCACACTCTCTAATGGACTCACATTGACGCTCTTTGCCAGGCCCACAAATACACTCCCAAACTACTTAGTTTGCCACACTGCAGTAATCCACAGCTACTACATGCACCACAGGGGATATCCAGAGGTTCTATGGGCTAGGGCATGTGAACATGTTTGACATCTGTCGGTATGCCAATGGGAGTTGTACTGGGAGTGACTGTGGTTGGGAGCATCATACCCCACATGCCGACGCAAGGTGCCAGTACTGACATGCATGTGAGCATTGCTTCATGGGTGTGTAGTGGTTGGGTGTGCAAGATGGCTGTACAAGGCTGGGTGAGGGGGTAATCCTTGGAATCACGCCACCCGACAGTGGTGTGCAGTGTGGTACAGGGGTGTGGTGTCTGCAATGTCCCACACAGATGGGTATTATATGAACTGCCCTGACATCCAGGTTACCATTGTGCATGGCCATGGCTTTGCAATGCATGCCTTGTCTGTGTTTGATAGTCCTTGACATGGACATTGCCTGGGATGTGCATGTCCCACAATAATGTACAGTGACATGTACAGGTGTACCTCCTTTGGTTGGCACATGTTTACACAGACTGTTATCCTCCGATATGCCAATACTGGCCTGATGTGGCAGAACCTGCTTATAGTCAGCAGGTTGACCCTGCGCCTGCATTGATAGCATGATGCAGGTATTCCCTGGTGTCAGTGGCATCAGTCCATACAGGGCACATGTGTAAGGCATTGTATGGCCTCTGTGGATCACATTTGATGGCACCACATATCTTTTTTATATAATTCTCTTTATTGCAGTTTTCAGAAAGGACAAATACAACAGTGAGCACCAAAGAAAATACAGAACTTAGGACATATCATACAACTATTAAACAATGGAACATATACAACAATTACATAAAAACTCGAACTATATACAGATTCTACTTTGCCCAGGAACTTGTTATATAAGTTATTCACATATGAGATAAAAATATGCTGTCCAGTATCAAAATGGAGGAAAAGGAAAAAGAAAAACTCATTTGAGTATATGATCAGATAGAGTATCCCAAAATTCCTTAATAATTGGCTTGTGTTTAATATTGTGGAACAAGTATTTGTGAGCCTTGAGATGTTTAATAGCTATGCGTTTAAAGCCCTCCCAAGAGAGGGAGTGCCTATTTTTCCAATTTAGGGAAATGTAGTATTTAATTAACATGAAAATAGGAATCAATACCTTACATTTCCTTTCAGATAGACCCGGAGGTGGAATATGCAAAATGGTAAATTCCCATGAGAGGGTAGATTTTTCATAGCCAATTTTCTCAAGTATCACTCTCAAGGCACACCAGAGCTTATGGGAACACTTGCAACTCCAAAACAGATGCAGGATATCATCAGTTTGGTTCAAGCAATAACTGCATTTAGGGATTGATTAGGGTAGAGCTTACTTAGTACTTCAGGGTAAAATATGCATTGTTCAGAATCATCAGCTGGGTATATTTCAATTTATTGAAGGGAATAGATTTAGAACTGTTTATAGCCTGTGCTATTAAGCCTTGGTTTATTTCTGGGTTACTTTTAACCAAAATTTTGAAATAATAAACTCGTTCTGAAATCTGAGTGACATAATAACCTTGTGCGCATTCGAGGTCATCTTTTTCACTGAGCAGAAGTTTCTTTAATGTTCTGCATGCTGAAATATCTTCCTCTGAGACCAGGGGATGATCTTTGTATTCCCCTATCAACTCCCTAATCTGTCGTAAAATGACCAGGTATTTCTTGGGCAAATTCAAACTGATTCTTAGGTTAGAGATTGTCATATGTCTGAAGGGGAAGAGATCCGAAATAGAGGTATTCAAAAGAAGGGGGTAATTCACCAAGTTTAACATGTGCCCACTCAATTTAATGTTAGGGTTGAGATGACTTGGTTGTAGTGTTATGAAGGAGTGAGAAAGATTCAAAGATTTGAACAGAGCCTGGAGGGATTTTATGCTATATAAAAGACCTTTTGTACGTTTCAATATGCTTATATTTGCTTCATTGAGAAATGGAAGTGCTACCGGGCTGAATTTTAATGATTTAATGTAATTGTTACCCAGAATCACCCATGATGGAGCCCACTTATATTTGTCGTTATGGTAAGACGCAATCTTTAATACCCTACTGGCATCGATTATCTCATAGTAGGATTTAAAGTCAGGCAGACCCAGACCTCCCTGCACTTTAGGATAGGTGAGTTTAGAGTAGCTAATCCTGACCGATTTCGGGGCCCACATGAATTTAGAAATAGAAGAAATGACCTTTTTAAAAAAATTGTTATGTAAAATACTGGTGGTGGAATGAAACAGGTATAAGAGTCTAGGGAGGATGTTCATCTTAATCACTGTGGTTCTGGCCAGAAAAGGGAGCTTCAGCCTAGACCATCTATTGATATCATTTTGAATATTTGACCAATACCTGACCACATTATCCTGAAAGTAGTTATGATTACCTTGAGAGAATTGTATACCTAAATAATGGAGCTGCTCCTTCGCTTTGATCTCTGATTTTAAAGTTATATTAGGTAACCTAGAATAAATATTTAGGGGGAATATTACAGATTTTTCCCTATTAAGTTTGTAATTTGCTAAGTTGGAAAATATACTAATTGCAGCTAGTAATTTATTTGGGTCAGAATCAGGGAGAGTGAAGTAAATATTAAGGTCATCTGCGTATGCCGATAGGGGGATCTTTAGGTTATAGAAGGCACCACATATCTTACAGGCATCCAGTGGGGAACATAGTGAAGGCACATTGTCCGGAATTATGTGCCTATTGTACTGCTGTACAGGGTGCCATGCCCTCTGCAGCCCACTGCAATCACACCATGCCTACCATCTGTCATCAATGTGCAGGGTACTAGCAACATAGCGGGATATTCTAGGCAAGTGTGTTTGTGTATGACACATGGGTTCAGGACGTATTCTGGGTAATAGTAGGGTTGCATACTGTGTTCACCAGGCCTTTTGCCAGATGTAGGGGTATGGCTTGCCAACACAGTCCCGTGGCTGACTGACATCTGTACTCCTCGTGAGGTGGACATTGTGATATATAAGACGGACACCATATAGGAAAACTACAAAATCCACTGCCCAACATGTCCAGTGGTTAGACACTCACAGCCACCTCCATACAGGCTGTGACAGTCAAACACACACACACACACACACACACACACACACACACACACACACACACACACACACACAAACCTGCCATGTCCTGGAATAGAACCCCTACCTAACTAGTGTATCACACTACAGCAGTACGCAGTTACAGCACGCGCTACGGAGAATACTGGGTTACAGCAGACCTAGAGGTGTATTCCTAGGTGGGTAACATCAGCAGAATTGCCAAAGGTGGTCATGTGGGTTGTAAAGAGTGTGCATACTCTAAAAGCATCATCTCTTTCACAGGCAGGCAGGCAGACACACACACACACACACACACACACACACACACACACACACACACAGTTGACCTGTCTGGGATTAGAACACCTACCAAACTAGTTTAACACACTACAGCATTACGCAGTTACAGCACGCGTCATGGAGATTACTGGGTTACAGCAGTCCCAGAGGTGTTTTCTTAGGTGGGTGACATCAGCAGGATTGCCAAAGAAGGGTATTCCAAGTGTACTGCAGGTTGTACATGTCTGTTACCTGTGTGTACCTGCTGCTTACTGTCATGAAAATATATTTACACCTGCTTAAAAGTGTCTTATGCAGTCCTAATTGACAGTATCAACAAGGCTTGCAGGTCTTGAACCCTGAACCATGCACACTGAGGTCACTGGACGTACCACTAAGCCATCTGGGTTGTACACATGTTGCATGGAGTCTGTAATGTGCATCCTACTACAGGTATTCCACAGTACTGAAAAGAAATGGGACAGTCCCTTTGTGTACATATGTACAGTACCCTTGAATGAACTGTACTCTGTGAAACAACAAAGACAAGTCTACATCTATACAACTGTCATAACTACATATATATATATATATATATATATATATATATATATATATATATATATATATGCACCTACGGGATGTGTACACATACACACACACACACACACATATATATGCATAGACACAGCCATAGCCAAATATATATACATATGTGTATATATATATATATATATATATATATATATATATATATATATATATATATATATATATATATATATATATATATATATATATATATATATATATATATATATATACACATACACACGTCTGAATGCCCTTTGTGACACAGAAGGGTTCCAAAGGAACTGACGTGTACACAAAACAGAGGCATCTCCTGTGTTATAACATTTAAATCATATGCAGTTCACCAGAGAAGGGATGGTTGTTGTGTATGTGGAGTCTGGGGTGGGGAATGATGGCTAATGTAATCTACCCCGGGGATTGTGGAGTTAGGGTGGGGGAATGATGGGTATGGACCTACACCCCGGCAACCACTTCTGTGTCGCTGCTCGACAGTGGCACAGGAAAGAAACATACCCAATTGTAGTCGTGCTTGACTGTGTATTCTTTACCATTCCTAACTATGTAATACTTTGTAGACACCGGTCACCACAGATGGCTACCATGGTGTGCTAAAAGACATTATACATGTGTATGCCTGGCTACAGGGTAGTCACACACACAAACACGCACACACTTGCCAGTATTGTGCATACACGTCTTGCCTATGTAAAGGTAACTAGTACAGTGGTATGCAGTTGGGGTATGTGCCACAGAACACATACAGTTACACTTACTAATTCCACGTCTGAGCCGGGTGACATCACAAGACTGATTACTTGCAGTGGGGAGGGGGGAAGAGAGAGGTTTAGCGGTTTACAAGGATAAAGGCCAGTGCAAAAGGAGGTATCGCTTTGGAATGCAGCAAAACTCGCTGCCATGACAGGATGCATGACAAATACACACACGCGACCACACTCAGCCATTTGATGACACTCACACTCAGGCTTTTGCTGAGACACACACACACACAGTTGCCAGTGGTGGGATCAGAACTATTGCCTATCTAAAGTTCACTATTGCAGTACTACGCAGTTACGAGATGTGCCACAGAGATTACACATTCCATGGCAGTCAGACTGCCCTTCTATATTTGAGGACAACAACAGGGAGACTGACAGTCACGAAGTATATAGCTGTAGACCTGTGCATTTAAAGTAGGTGTCCATTACAACCTGTATGCACAAACAAGACACATCATCCGCAGGTAGGCCTGAGAGGTATAGTTGTAGCACAACAGGAACCTGAACTGGAGTATGGCCATCTGCAGAATGGACAACTACTATCACTATATAGTGGGCATGCTCATACACTTAGTAGCACAGGGCCATTTGGGATACACTATGACTACAACTACACAAGGTTATACTGGGCATGTTCATACACTTAGTAACAAAAGGCTTGTTGGATGCACTGACTCATATTACACAAGGTGGCAGTGGGGTACACTCATACACTTAGTAGCACAGGGCTGTTTGGGATGCACTCCGATTCTAACCACTGAAGACCACAGTGTGCATGCTCAAACACTTACATGTACAAAACACATGGTAATGGACTTCTATTGTAAACACACAAGTTTACAGCTAGGTGCATCTTAGTCCGTATATATGCACATCATACTGGTTTACTACCTGATACCTGTATGTGGCCTGTAAATGATACATCTGTGTCTGTGCTCTTTGATACACATGCATACATGTACATGAAGTTCTGACATATATATGTTATGTATACACATTCATGCATGTGTAGACGTGACAGACAATAGGTTACCTGGGTCGCACAGGCGTATGCTACCTACAGCATGTGTCACACACCTTGCTGCCCTGAAAGGCATACATTGATAGGTTGTGGACATCGGCATTATACGTGGAACAGTGGCATGTGCAAACGTAATGTGTGAGCCACCTTGTGTAATGGTACTGAGGTGCAGGTGTCAAGATGACCTCTCCCAGTTGTGTTAGTAGTTGTCATTATTAGCAGGACAGCTACCCTAAGTATATCTCACATTGGTCATATATACAAGTTCTGCCGCTGTCCGTCACCTTACATGGGGCATTTGCTACCAAGTACATTAATGCCATGTGCAGTGATGTCATGGTATGGGTGGCAACTGCTAGACCACAACAATGAGCCAATTTCCTGCTGTTATTATGAGGTTGTCCAGTGTCTGTCATTCTGGGCTGTCATGACCGAACGACAAGCCTTCAACACAGATCAAATGCATCCATGTTACACGTGTGTGTGGATAATACCTAGGACGTATTTACCCATATAGCCGCATTCCAAGGCAAATGTCCTACACACAGAAGTAACACCCTGACACCTACATGACAATTGCATTGGATGCTTATGCTAACCCATGCTAGATGTGTGGCTTTAGTAATCCATTTGCTCAATGTAGAACCTACAATGGGGAATACTGACATCTGCGCAGTGATGAACACCTGGCTGCAGGCTCTGTAGTGCACAATTGCACTACCACCATATAACTTAGATCCATACACATGGGCCATAACAGTGGTATGGACCATACCAGGTGGTGGTGTACACATTCATAAAGGCTACTCACATGTAAAGACCACTACTGAGACATAATGCATCACAGAGAGTCAAGTACAGGTGATAGTGGCAAATGCTGCATTCTAGGTTGTATCCTCATATACATCCACCACCTTGTTCCCAGACTACCAACACACATCCATATATAGTATGACATAGTATGGTAGACCACCAGATAACCCTCGATTGGTGGACTGTACCTAGGCCTACATCAACTGTGCAAAGTGCCCATGTACAGCCACAGCTGCATAATGTGTTATGCAATGCAATAATACCACTGTTTGCAACCATCTCAGTTGCACACATACCGGGGTCCCTCGGATGTTGTCAACATTAACACGGTCGACTGTTGCTGTACACCAGTAAACACCACCCTCATGGTTGGATATGACCTAACCGTACCTGCCCTGGATATGTACATCCCATACTCATACAACATAAATTACATTACCATAGCTTTTGTTTACCTTTCTACATACAGGTGGCTACAGTCATTACACACATGCACATGGCAGATAGCATGCTAACAGTATATAAGGTTCGATATCTGTGTTGACAGAGATAATTTCCCCTTTCTAACTGGTCACCCATTACACCTATCATATCATACAACACCCCATGTGGCATGTATGTCTTTAGACATGTCCACCTAATGCAATGCCAACAAACATACCCAAATAACAGGACCATAGGACCCCTACACAAGGCCTGTATCGACAGACTCAGGGAATTCCAGCTCTGCACTGTATGTTCCTGAGTAGCCACAGGTGATATGTTCATGACATGTACAGCCATGTGTGGCCACACCTCCTACATATACCCCATGTCAACAATTGCAAGCCATGCATGCTGTGTGCTGTCTGGACATTAGCCTTAGTACCACAATAGCCAGTACATGCTGGGGTGAGATGTTTACAAGCCACAGACCTCGCCCATGCTTGAATGAGTGTACTGCCTAGCTCTAACAGAGCACATTGCTGGCACTCTTCCAGTACACATGAGGTGTGTGTGGCAAATATGATGTGCCCACTGTTGACCATTACAATGCCCTGGCTTCACCATGGCACTGTCAAGTAACAGTGTGTAGGAAAAATAAATTGCTCTGAAAAAACTGCCAAAACCAAGAAAAATAGAGCAATTCCACCAAGGCACGATTCCACTATATTCACACAAACAAAGTTTATTAGAACACACCTCCTTGTGGAAATAATGGACATGTATCCAGCTAGACCAGCCCGGTCAACAAATGTAAAATAAAATAAATAAAATAAATAAAACCATAAATGCTGTTATCACCATAAATGCGTTTTCGTCTCTTAAAGACTTCCTCAGATGAAAGAATTCATGACACATTCAATAAAACTGAAGGTAAAATAAGAAATGGATATGAAAGGAAAAGTAGGAAAATTGAGAGAGATGTTGAAGAGTATAAAGCCAAGGTTATCTATCTGAAGCCCAGGGAGTTCTTTAGTAAAAAGAACAACAGTATGTATGAGGAAGGATGGAGACAGGATCCTTTTTTGGATATGAATGGGCAGGAAGTAGGAGGGCAGATAGAAAATATAAATGACCCCTCGGAGTATCCCCCTTTACGAAGATCAGAAAGAATAAAACATAATTATCAAAAAAACTACCAATATGGGGGGAAGCAGCAACAACAACAGGTTCAAACAGTGGAACAGGTAAATACTTCCAGTTTGGATGAAACTATTGTTTTTGAAGGTAGTAAATATAGCTACAAGGGTTGTAGTATATACAATTATAGTAGCAAAGAAATAAATGAAACACATTTCTCATTATTATCAAAAGGTTTTAAATTTGTACCTAAAAGGAAGGCGGATATTGGTAAAGTACTAATAAATTTAAAATTATTTTTAAGGAAGAAAAACTTTGAGCTCTTCTTTAAAGGACAGAAAATAAACCCACGAAATTCAGAAGAATTAAGAAGAAAAAGCACGTTTAACCCACCCCTGCACCCACAATTAAAAAATTTTGAGGTAATAATGCAGAAGAAAATAAGAATAGAACTTTTAAAGAATAAGATAGGGTACAATGTAACAAAGGAAGAAAACAAATTACTAAATGAAATGAGAGAGGACACCTCTATAATGGTTATGAGACCGGACAAGGGTGGGGGGACTGTGCCTATGGACCAAATGGTGTATGAAGGAAAGATGGATATACTGGAGAATACGTATAAATATATTAGAGTTTCAGTTAACAAAATAAATATAGGGAACAGAAAAATCTATGTCATTTTAAATGATTTATTGTTGGAAGGATTAATAAGTATAGAAACTTTTAAATATTTGCACGTAGAAAAAACAAGAATGCCAACCATTTTTTTGGATTCCAAAGGTGCATAAAGATATAGAAGACCCACCAATGAGGCCTATTGTTTCCTCAGAAGGATCTATAACAGCACCCTTGGCCAGATGGTTGGATACTAAGCTTAAAGATATGTCGCTTGGAAGCCAAGGTGTAGTTAAGGATTCTTGGAATCTACTACGTAATATAACAAACGAGATATATGATGAGAGAATCATTTTTATAACTATTGATAAAATAGATTTATTTTCGTCAATACCATATGAAGAAGGAATTAAATGGTTTGAGGAAGCGTTAATAAAGTATGGTAAGTTTAATAATAGGTGTTCTTATCTTATTTTAACTTTGATGGAAATGGTTTTAAAAAACAATTTTATACATTATGAAGGGGAGTTTTTCAGGCAAGTACAAGGAGTAGCGATGGGGGCAAGATGTGCCCCTACGTACGCCAACATTATTCTTTCACTTTGGGAGGAAAAATATATGATAAACTCCAAATATGTAAAATGTTGAAAATTGTACAAGCGTTACCTGGATGATATGTGTTTCTTATGGATAGGCTCTGACAGTATGTTTCTTGAATTTTTAAATTATATTTCAGAGTCAACTGATTTTTTGAATTTTATATACAAGATTAACAAAGATAAACTGGAATATCTGGATATTTCTATAGTGAAATGGGAAGGTGCTTTTAGCTCGAAGATTTATCAGAAAGAAACTTTCTCGAATTCATATCTAGTGTACAATAATGCACATCCCCTACATCAGAAAAAAGGAATTGTTAAGGGACAATATGTTTGGGTAATCGTATGACATCAAGAGAGTGTGATTTTGATCAAGAATGTAAAACATTGAGGAAAATGTTTAAAAAAAGAGGTTACCACAATGACTTTATAAATAATATAGAAAAAGAGGTCAGAGAAGGGAGGCAGGATAGATTTAAACCCATTTTGGGGGCTAAAACAGGGCTAAGTATGGAAAAGGTTAAAACAGCCAACAACGAAGGAGAAGGACATTTTGTAATTGATTATAGTGGAGGTGCAGTAAAAATAAGAAAAATCTTAGAGGAAGAATGGACCAGATTTGGAGAAATATCTGACCTAGAAGGCATTTTTGATAATCCTTTAAAATGTACATATAGAAGGGGTAGAAGTCTGAAAGCTATACTAGAAGGTAATAAAGATGGCCCTAAGTACAAGGAGGGCAAAGTAGGGACTTTCAAATGTGGACGATGCTCCCAATGTCCGTATATCCATATGAGGGACACTATCCTAGTCAGTAGTAGGGATAGATTGATTAGTAGTAGGGACTATGCAAATTGTGACACTAGTAGGATGGTATACATAGGGCTGTGCGATCATTGCGAAGCATTTTATGTAGGTAAATCGGAAAGAAAGTTAAAAAATATAATATATGAGCATAATTATGAAATTAGGACAAAATGTACTAAAATGCACTTTATAGACATATGATAAGTTGTCAAGAAGGCAAATTTAGATGTTCTTCGTCTCACATTGCTGCAGTCATAACCTGTGGGTAGTCCGCTGTCCTCGGTCGGCCCGAATACCAAAGGGTTAGGCTGGCGTCGGTCATGGGCGCCCGGAGCTGACGTCAGTACGTAGTAGTACTTAAGCGCATGACCGACGCCATATTCTCAGTCTTTCTTGCCGTGTGGTCCGAAGCAGAAGCAGCGTTTGCAAGTGCCGTTCGGCGTTCTGAAATTTTCAGATTTCGAGTTTCAGACCGAAGACCAAGTTGGGCTAAGTACCCCGTTGGGGAAAATTTTTGTCTTTTCTTGCCTTAGTTAATCCGGATGTCAGAAAAAGTTAATAGTTGTATTTCTTGTGGGAAACAGATACCTCATAGGGACTATCATTCTCTCTGTATTCCTTGCTTAGGGCCTGAGCACGACGTAGTCGGGTGTCGCTTTTGCGCTAGATTTAATAAGCGCACCATTAAACGCAGATTAGACTGTGCTAGGCTTGTTTTCGGTAAGCGGTGTAACTACAACATGCCGTCGGATCCTCCGACGCCCGCTACCGCTAAAAAGCGAAAAGATAAATCTTTATGGTCTAAACCGGAGTAGTTGTCCGTTACGGACGCCGGTTCTATGGAATCTACGGTTGAATCTGTGGATCCAGCCGAGGTCTCGGCTGAATCCCAGGGGGAACCTTTACTTTTACAGGAGTTGGCCTCTCAGGAGTTAGGTCAGGCCGAGGGTGCCTCTCAAGTTTCTGTGGTTCCATCCTTACAAAAGGTTATTAGGCCTTCTACTTCAGTCACTAAAGGCCCTGCTAAGGCTAGACCGGGTGTTTCTGGTACGGGACACAGTTCTGGTTCTTCGGGTGCTGTTCCTAAAAAACATATGTTGAAAATGGCAGAGGATTTGATTACTTTGATCAGGGGTTCTATGCCACCTCCAGAGAAGAGGCCTAGGGTGGAGACAGATTTAGAGGGAATGGAGCATTCCTCAGATTACTCTGAGTCCTCAGCTGAAGATATTCAGGATTTTCCTCCCTATTCTGATTCGATGCAGAGGATTCCTGTCCTTCTGCTTCACCTCCAGAGGATTTTTCCTTTTCTGAAACCTTGCATTCCATGAGGGAGCATTTCAAGTGGGAAGGTCAGGATTTTTCAGAGTCTCGTAAGAGGCTTAGAGAATTTTTGTTTTTGCCACAGCATAGACCTTTGGCTATTCCCCCTGTTTTAGATGTTGTTCAGGATGTTTTTTCTGAAGCTTCCTTTAATCCTGATTCTTTACCCCTGCCCTGTCAAGCCAGACAGGTATTACAGAGTTTCAGAGGCACATAAATATTTGTACAAGAGCCCTAGAGCTGATCCGGAAACTATTATTCAAGGGCCTAAGGGTGTCAGGACTTCTGTGGTTAAGAATCCAGTACCTTTGGATAAAGATTCTAGAGCGTTGGATAGGTGGGGTAAAAAGTGTACACCTCTTCTACGTTAGCTATGAGGGCTTTAAATTGCCAATTCCATATGCTGAAGTATCAGAATTTTCTGTTAGGTCAATTGAAAGCTAAGGTAGATGCTTTAGCTGAGGGTATACAGTGTAAGGAATTGCAGGACTTAGTTCATGCTTCAGATCAAGTTGGTAAACATTCCTTGCAGTGTGGCTTTGATGCTCTTCAGGCTTCTTCCAGGGTGGCTGCTACTGGTTCAGTTATTCGTAGACATGCCTGGCTTAAGGATCAAAATTTGTCAGAGCATGTTAAAGCTCGGATTTTGGATGCTCCCCTTCAATCTGAAGTTCTTTTGGTTCCCGTGGAGTCAGTTTTGTAAAAGATGGAAGACAAAGCTAAGTCTATGCAGACAGTTAAGGAATATTTGCAAGTGCAGCCCCCTAAGTTTAGCAGGAATTGGCCTGCAAGAGGATGGTCTTACCCTTCTTGGATTTTCAGTCTAAGGGCAGGTCTCGATGTGGTAGGGGCAGGGCTCACGCTCAGGGTTCTTTCAGACCTAGGACTTGGAGTTCTCCTGCACAATCTTCTGGTGAGGGCAGGGGTCAACCTTTTCGTAAACAGACCCAATGACCTGTATCTTCAGCTGCCGGACCCTTCTCTTCTGGCAGCTCCTCTAGGAGGAAAGTTGGCACTTTTCACACAAAATTGGCATTTGGTCACCCAGGACAAATGGGTGTTGGACATAATAAATCAAGGTTACAAGTTTTATTTTCACACTTTTCCCCCTTTCAAAGGCATGCCAGATGTACCTCCTCAGCAAAGGATGGAGGCTCAGGATCAAATTTCTTTGCTTTTACAGATGGGGGCAATCCAGGTGGTACCTTCGTTAGAAGAAGGCCTAGGGTTTTATTCTCGTCTATTCCTAGTGCCAAAGAAAGGAAACACTTGGAGGCCAATTCTGGATTTGTCCATTCTCAATACATACCTAGACATTCCAAAGTTCAAGATGTTAACATTGCAACAACTTCTGCCCCTGCTAGGAAAAGAGCACTGGATGGCAACTCTGGATCTCAAAGAAGCCTATCTTCACATTCCTATCAGGCCCAGCTGCAGGAGATTCCTGCGTTTTCGGGCTGGTACTTCTCATTATCAGTTCTCTGCATTGCCCTTTGGTTTATCTACTGCGCCCAGGGTGTTCACAAAGGTTCTGGCTCCTGTAATAGCTTACTTAAGACTGAGGGGAATACAAATTTATCCTTATCTGGACGACTGCTTGATTCTTGCTCAAAACAAAGACAAGTTACTTCAACAGCTACAGTATGTGATGGCAGTTTTAAGATGCCTAGGGTATTCTGTGAACGAAACAACGTCCAGTCTAGTACCCTCTCAGGACATGTGCTTTCTGGGTGTGAGACTGAATACAGCCTCTCAGATGGCTTTTCTGACCCCGGACAAACAAAGAACTCTTCACCTCTACTTCCAGCAATTATCAGTACGGTCCAGGCTGACTGCAAGGACAGTCCTTCAAGCCTTGGGGTTCATGGCATCTTGCATTCTGGTACTTCCCAATGCCAAACTGCATATGAGGAAGCTACAATGGTATCTCAAAAGTGTATGGACTCAACACTGCCATGATTTGGACACTGTCATTCCGATAATACCGTGCATCCAGAAGGAATTCTTGTGGTGGGCACAGGAATGTCACCTAAACAAGGGACTCTCTGTGACCCGACCAGAGGCGAGTCAGATCTTAACGACGGATGCCTCAGACCTGGCTTGGGAGCACACTTCAATGGGAAATGGATTCAAGACACGTGGCCTCCCAAATTACAGCATTTGCATATCAACATGAAGGAGATGTTAGCAGTCCAGTTTGCCCTGATGGCTTTCAAGGGCCTACTTCAACCAGGACAGGTGTTGATTCAAACAGACAACACTACAGTCATGTGGTACATCAACAAGCAGGGGGGGGACTCATTCTTACCCTCTTTGCAGACAAGCTATGATATTGTGGGAGACTGCTCTGGGGTTGCACATCACTCTTCAAGCACGGTTTCTGCCAGGAGCACAGAACTCCCTAGCAGATGTATTGAGCAGACAAATTGTGGATCCCCACGAGTGGAAATTGGATCCTAATGTATTTCAACAATTGACAGTGGCTTGGGGAACTCCAGACATAGATCTGTTCGCTTCTCCTCTAAATTTCCAACTACCAAAATTTTGCACAAGGATGTTTCACCCAAAAGCTTGGAAAGTGGACGCTCTATCTTTCAGTTGGAACAACCTTCACGTCTATGCTTTTCCTCCTCTGCTTCTCCTTACCAAGGTACTCTTGAAAGTCAGGAGGGACAAGCCTTGCATGATTTTAATAGCACCAGATTGGCCACGTCAGCACTGGTATCCTCTGCTGAGGAGTTTAATTCAAGAGCCTCCTTGGCCTTTACCACAGCTTCCTCATTTGTTGTCCCAGTCAAGCAGTCATTTGCTCAATGTCAGGGTGCAGTCCCTGCATCTAACGGCCTGGCGTATTCTGTTTTAGAGCCTGTGGGTTCTCAGCTTCCCCAGCAGGTTTTGGATGTCATTTTGGAAGCTAGGCGGCCTAGCACTAGAAAAATGTATGCTGAAAAATGGAAGAGATTTTTTCTTTGGAGCACAACAAAGGATTTTTATGTCTCGGTACCTAATTTGAGTTGTACACTGCAGTACCTTACTGAATTACTGGACAAGGGTTTGTCGTTTTCCTCTGTGAAGGTTCATGCTGCAGCCATTTCTGCTCACTATGATTGTGACCCTCCTTTATTTTCTCACCCTTTGTTTAAGCAGTTTCTTAGAGGGGCAAAAAATATAAGACCCCCACGTAGAGCTCCTACTCCTTCCTGGGATCTCAATTTTGTGTTGGAGAAGCTTACTTTGCCTCCTTTTGAACCTGCAGCTACGTCTGAATTGAAGTTTTTGTCTTGGAAGACTGCCTTTTTGTTGGCTATTACTTCTGCCAGAAGGGTATCTGAATTGCAGGCTCTCATGGCAGTTGAACCCTTTCTAATATTCCATAAGGATAGAGTTTCTTTGCGTACTAACCCTACTTTCATGCCAAAAGTGATTTCTAATGTGGCCTTGAACCAGTCTATCCATTTGCCTACCTTTTATGCTGATCCCCAAAATAAGGGGGAAGAAATCTTGCATTCTTTGGATATACACAGGCAGTTACGTTATTATTTGAGCAGAACTAAGGAGTTCAGGCAGACTCAACAGTTATTTGTTACTTTTGCTTTGGGTTCACAAGGGAAAGCTGTTTCAAAGCAGACTATTTCAAAGTGGATTGGTAATTGCATTGCTTTTGTTATTCTCATCATGGGAAGAATGTTCCTGCTGGGATTAGACCTCATTCCACTAGGGCTACGGCCACTTCTACTGCTTTTTTGAGGGATGTAGCTACTAAGGACATTTTGGAAGCAGCTACTTGGAGTTCAGTTCATACTTTTACTAAGCATTATCATCTCCCTCTTTTCTCCAAGTCCAGGGCTGGGTTTGCCACTGCAGTCTTACAGGGCATGTTAGCAGCCCCTAATGCTTTTTAGTTTTACCAGCCTCCCTTTTCCTTTGCTTTGGGATTCTACCCACAGGTTATGACTGCAGCAATGTGAGACGAAGAACATAGTACAGTTTTGTACCTACCATAAATGTAGATGTTCGAGGATCCACATTGCTGCAGTCCTATTTTCCCTCCCTCCTTCCCCTCTTTGGTTTGGGGTTGTGGTTGTTGTTATTGTTACTTGGGGATAATTGTTATTTTTCTCCTTTATGGCTCTGGCCTTTTCTTTTTAAGGCCTTCTGACATCTGGGGCAAGAAAGACTGAGGATATGGCGTCGGTCATGCGCTTAAGTACTAGTACGTACTGACGTCAGCTCCGGGCGCCCATGACCGACGCCAGCCTAACCCTTTGGTATTCGGGCCGACCGAGGACAGTGGACTACCCACAGGTTATGACTGCAGCAATGTGGATCCTCGAACATCTACATTTATGGTAGGTACAAAACTGTACTTTTCTTTGTATTGGAAGTAATTCCAAAAGACACAAGAGGAGGTCCATGGGAGACTTCCATTGAATGCAAAGAACCACTTTGGCAGCTATCATTGGAAGCTACCAGATTTCCAGGTCTGAATGATGCAGTATCACTTGCCCCAGTTTTAAAGCTAAGGGCTGCAAAACTATAGTGTTTCTGTAATAATGTATTCTTTGTTAAAAAGAACAAAATTAATTGTTTTTATTATTTTTGCAAGTATTATTGTTTGAATTATTTGCTTAAGAAATACATGTACAGCACTTTAATTCCATCTTTGGACACAAGATGGTGCTATTGTCCAGAGTTTTATGTGAGAACAGATTGTTTTAAAAGGTTCTAGTATGTATTAAATAAGTATATATTTATATTTTTGTATTTATATTTACAAATATATGAAATGAAAGAGGTTAGAGAAAGGTTTTTGTAGATATTTATGTATGTGTTTAAAACTTTTTAAAGGTTTTATAGGGAGGAATATTTATTAAGTATATGTAATTATATTAAGAAAATGCACCAATTAGGTAATAGCACTAATTAAGTATAGGGTATTTAACAGAATAATTGTAATAGGTATGCATTTCTATTTCATCGGAGGAAGTCTTTAAGAGACGAAAACGCATTTGTGGTGATAACAGCATTTATGGTTTTATTTCTACAAGGAGGTGTGTTCTAATAAACTTTGTTCATGTGAATATAGTAGAGTCGTGCCTTGGTGGAAGTGCTCTATTTTTCTTGGTTTTAACAGTGTGTAGGAGCATGACATGGAATAATGCTGTGTGTGTCACGCTGATATGTGCTGTTGTAATATATGTACACTTGGCTACTCAGTGAAAGTGGTGGTGTCCTACCAGTGCATGAGTACAACATCCGTTATGGTGTAATGCTCGGCTATGTTTCACACATGGAGTGGGGAAGGTGTGGAATGTATCCTCAACCTGCTAGCGCACGTACTGATGTAGACTGCATATGTGTACATGTATTGCTGTTTTTGTAAATTCCATGTGTGTGCCGTGTTTGATGTCTGAAGGTGACTCTTGTCTTAGTACATCATGCTGTTGCAATACAGCCTCAACATTGCCAACTGTATATGGTGATATGCTTTAAGTACAGTAAGCCGTGCATGAGGTATGGACAAATGTTTAGACATGGCAACTAAGTGGTGGGGCTTCTTTGCAGATGAATGATTACTGAGGACAGCTCACTGGTGTGTTACAACCAGTCCTACAATAACCTGTGTACCTGCTAAGGTTAGGTTTTGTTAATTGAAGTGGAAGACAGACAATGTAGAATGCTGTAAGGGTGACACCGAAGGCAAACCCCATGACACACGTAACAGTAATGCCTCCCCTGTGCATATATTGTGCATATATCAGCACAGTTGTCAAAGGAAAGAGTCAGTAAGTATTGTACCGGATGCGATAGTGCTGTACTGCTGTAGTACCTATCATGAGATAGGCAGGTGTTTGATTCACATTACTGGCACGTGTGGGTGTGTGTCAATATATGTCACATATGGTTGGGAATACATCCCACATGTTATCACTCTCCTGAACACTGTTGTTGACACCAGTACAGAGTGAAGTGTAGAAAGAAAGGCATAGCCAGGTGGTTAAATCTCACACATGTAAAGTGTCTGTATGCGTGTGACATAGGTGTATATCGTTGTGAATTCCTGTATGTGTGTGTGTGTGTGTGTGTGTGTGTGTGTGTGTGTGTGTGTGTGTGTGTGTGTGTATGTATGGCTGTCCGGTTCCTGGAGTGAGGCTGTATTTTACCATAGTGAAATGTTAATGCCCCCTCCCCCATCCACTCAAAGCAGTCTAGCATCCCTGTTGATATCATCAATCGTAGATGGGCATACTAACCACCTGTTAACATGTACACCCTGGGGTGTGACCTGTTGTTACATAGCCTACTGATGGACCCCCCTCCCCACATACACTCACTGCACTGTAGTATCCCTGTTGATGTCCTCGATCTTAGGCCATTCCAGCTACCTGTACATTTGTAATCTCTGTGGCGCGTCTTGTAATTGCGTAGTACTATAATGATGACATGCACATAGGCACGGGTTCTCTTCCGAACACTGGCAACTGTGTGTGTGTGTGTGTGTGTGTGTGTGTGTGTGTGTGTGTGTGTGTGTGTGTGTGTTACTGTGTCTGGAATCCCTGAGTGCGTCAGTGTGTCTGTGTTTGCATGCTGTCATGGCAGTGGGTATTACTGCTTCCCAATGAGAAGCCACTATTTCCACTGGCCTTTACCCTGGTCATCCAGCATACCACTCTTATACCCACTCCGCGCTCCAGGTAACTATACCCGTGATGTCACCCATTATGGATGTGATGGCTCTGAACACAGTAGCTTACTACACAGCTATCATGCTGTTGGATCATTAGAACAGTAAACATAATTGAAACATGGGAGAATATAACTGTGATGTGGAAGCTACAAAGTGCATGCAGGTATTGTCATACTGACCTGTGGGTAGTCGGCATGTACATATGGGACTCCCGCAAACACCATCATCCCCCTGCAAATGCAACTACACCTGAAAGAGGAAGGCAGAACATCAAGATCAACATGCTGTTAGTGTTGTTACACATGATACATACTGTCAAACGTACAAAATGCATTCTAAAACTGCAATACATGGTATGTCTGCTGCCTGTCAACACTACTCAGCAATATTAATCTACAATTGTCTACCTAGTATGTTCACCCTGTGCATCAGACCATATGAACATGTCCCTGCATCGATGGTTTTGATGACAGGGATGCGGCACAGGCATCAACATATGCACAAGGTGATAATGTTTGCCAGAGGCCTAGGCTGTGCCATTGGATGACATCATGTGTGTGTTAGAGCCTATGATATCATTGGGCATGTGTGGATGTTATGAGTGTGTGCGTTGAGGTGCCCTACATTTGTTTCCAGTGTGTGTGTATGCATGCGCACAGGTCTAGCATGTGGCTGGCCTACACAGGGGTAATATTGACAGCTGCAGACTGTACAAGGCAGGTTTCACAGTTCACGGTGCCCGGCCACGTGACCTGTGCCTGCCAGGGGTTGCACGGGCACTACCAGGCAGAGGTCCAGATTGAGTACCGTCTGATGACGCATGTCCACTGGAAACGTGTCCCTGTTGGAACCGTCCAGGACCACGTGGCCTGCTGTGTCCTGGTGTGGACTGCACAGCACCAGCAGCACTGCTGCTGCTACTGCCACTGTGGGAGCAGGCATGTGCAGTGGCATGTTCATGTAGACCTTCAACAGGTGATGTAGCTGCCCGAAGCCTCACTCCCACCAGATGGTCCAGCACAGACATTCCACGCTCGAGGATTGACATGCCAATATCAAGGACTCCCACCCTGTCACCCAATCGTCTATCCAAAACATCTGCAAGATGATGGTGAGCATTTGCAAGTGCGTGGATGTTGTCAGTTAATGAACAGACAGCAGCCCTCTGAAGCGTCAGACGATCTCTGTTGTGCCATTCAGCACATGCCTGTGCCTCCATTACAGCCTGAAACATGCGTCTGGTGACTCCAGCTGATGTGCTTGGTCTCGCAGGGGCATGTTGGCCAGTGGTCCTACTATGAGCAGCGCTGGGCACATGCCTGTGTGGGAAATCACCAGTCTGTTGACTGAGATCATGGTGTGCAGGCACACCTTCCATAGTCACCACAGTTCCCTGTTCCATGCTCCACCCGCCAACTGTCCTTCCTCTATGGCCGGTAGTGATGGGGTATGTGCAGGCAGGGGAACTGTGTGCGAGCATGAGGGGGAGACAGGTGGAATGGCAACAAATGGCACAGATTCAGCCCCTGACAACCCTGCCTGTGCCTCAATCATACTATCATCATCACTGCTAGAGTCTGTGGGGACACTAACATCAGGTGGACCGCAGGAGGGCAATGCACCTACATCAACTCCTGTGAGGGGAAGACAAGAACTGTACAAGTTATACCAGACTCACACAGACATACAGACAGAGACACACACAGACAGGCAGAGACACACACAGACAGACATGCACACAAAACAGACACACAGACAGACACACAGACAGACACACAGAGATACACAGACAGAGACACAGACAGACAGAGACACACACACAGACAGTCAGTGACACACAGACACACACACTACATGCAGGTGATATGGCAGATGGCATTCAGCTTAGACAATTAAAGTTTCAGCTTAGGCAATTATAGTGGTAGTTATACATCCCTGAGATGCACTCAACAGCATGCATGTGGTATAGCAGACGACATGCACCTTACATAATTATAGTGGTGGTTAGCATACATACCCGTATTGCACCATTTGTGTTAGTAGCCTATGCCCCATACCTGCAACACAATGCATGCACTTTGCACCGTTGCACTGCACTGCCATGGTGTATGCAACATACACCACATGTTAACAGACCATCACTGACCTTTGTACATCTGCCACTGATGCTTTGTGTTGGCCACCGCCCCTATGTGTGAGGACATGAGCAGTAGGGGATGTCGATTGCATACTATCTCTACTATCTCTAGCTTGCAGATCTCCCCCAAAGCAGCGCATGTCTGTTCAACATTATTCCGCTTACCCCTGAGCTGAGTGTAGACATTGTGCATGTGGCTGTACACACGTTTGACATGGCTGTCCCTACTTTGCAATGGTGCCACAGTCCAGCACAGGTTTTTACAGTACACCAGCCTGCTGTGTGGCGTATGACCTTGCCAGTCATATGTAGTATGATATGTCTTCTGCTGACGTGTTGAATGACATGCATACATGTGTAACACAATGGTGTCCTTTCCAATCTACAGTACAGTAATGGTGTCCCAATGCAGGGACGTGTTATACTAACATGGGCCTTCAGCTGATGCAATGTTGTCTGTCCTCCCTACAAATATGCAGGGACATACTGCACATTGAGCTGATGTGCATAGCAATTGCAGGGCATCATGTGGCTTCACAATTGTTACACAGTGTGAGCTACTGACACAGTTCATAGCCATGACTGTTCACATACGATACATATCTAATGTGGAATGTGACCCACATCACCGAAGTGTATACACAATAAACCCTAATGTGGAATGTGTGACACAGGTCACAGAAGGGTATACGGATGACACCCCTGCACATCTGCAACCATATTACTGATACCTGGCAACTATGCGCACACATGGCTTACAAGTACTCTATGTCCCACATGCCATCTGTGTACCTCACACACATGAGGAGCAGGCATGACAGTGATGTCTGACACCAGCAAGGTGAATGTACTATGTCTGTGGCTTGATGTGGATGTATGTGTATGTTGTGCAACACATATATGTATTTGGATACTGTATAGGTGAATGCTTCCATGTCGTGACACACTCCAGATGTTCAAGACATGTTATGTGGTGGTTTCATGTTATGCCTACACAAGCTGTGCACAGGCCTGTATGATATTTAGTGTTTCACATCTGCAATATCACCATTACACAAAGACCATAGTTGTAATGTGTCGGGTCAATGTACAACAGGGTGTACACACATGTACATCACTTCTGCTGTGTGTGTTGCTTAATGTCTCTGGCCATCCTCCATGGCCATGTGTACACATGTTCAGTCCAATGGTAGTGATGGCCATCTTATTTCACATGTCAGTGTTATCCCATATGACATACACCCATAGATGTCATATGCTCCACTGAGGAAAGGGTTATGCAGACAAAGGGTTGTATGTATGGGATGTGAGACATGTTTTGCAGGATAGTTGAACAGTGTTGCAGTCAGTCCACTACATGTCATGGACATGTCTGATAGCACATGACATTGTGTGGCATTCACAGCAAGCGTATAATCCACAAGGGTGTATCCTGCGGGCCGGGCATACTCCAGCTCCCACACATTTAGTGTGTGTGCACACATATGCTCTCTGTACAGTACTGTTTGTATTCCCAACATGTGTAATGCTGATATGTAGTACCTGTCCCTACAGTGGAACACACCTCCACCATTGTATTCACTGTTGTCCACACATCTGGCAATGACAGTTTGGAAGGTTTAGTATAGGTGTTTCATATAGTCTTCAATTGTTTCACATAGGTAAACAGTGTAATGCATTGCAGGTCTGACCAGTGTCCATTACCAGGACCACCATACATTATGTGTACGTGTGTTATGGCAGATAGCATGCAATTAATATGTTCTGTGCATTATCAAGCCTAGTAAATAATAATCTCACCTGACACAGGCTGCTCTCACTGCAAAATGCCAGAGGTACCTAAACAGGAGTGTCACAGCAGTAAGATCATTATCCACACCTGTGTGGTAGCTACAGGGTACAATGCCCATGTTAGCACATAAGCCAGTACAATACACTATACTATGGAGTATGCACATCTGTGCATACATCGAGTAGCAGAGTATAGTATGTGGCATGTGTGCATACATGCCTTGCATATGATGTTACATTACATATTGTACAGTAACACATGTAACTATGTGATATATAGATGTTCTTCGTGTTTCACTGTTGTAGTCATTACATTTGGGCAATCTGCTGGCAGATTGCTCTCAGTTGGCCTGAATAACAAAGTCTCGGGTCCTGCGTTGGTTGCTGTCTCCTCCTCCATGACGTCAGATCATCAGGGGTATAAAACATGCAGCCAACGCCATTTTATCCAGTCTTTCTTGCTGTGCGGTGCCCGAAGCAGAAGCAGTTTGCAAGTGCCGGTCAGCCGACTCCAGAAATTTTCGCATTCGAGTTTCAGAACCGAAGTCTTCAAACTAAAGCTAAGTACCCCGTTGGGGAAACTTTTTCTTGCTCCTTACCAATGTCAGTAAAAGTTAATAATTGCATTACTTGTGGGAAGCAAATACCTCATAAGGATTTTCATTTATACTGTATTCCTTGCCTAGGCCCGGATCATAACGTGCCTTGCTGTCGGTTTTGTGCTAGATTTAACCAATGCACTATTAAGCATCGGTATAGTTTTGCTTCTAAATATTTTGGATCAAGATTTAATTATCCTGAAATGCTGTCGGTTAGCAATCCGACTACCGGACTTCACAAAAAACGCAAAGAAAAAGACAGACCGTTGAGGTCCAAAACCGACGATGAAGCTTCTCCTAAGCCAGTCACTGGTTCGCCTGTACTCAGTGAGGCACTTTTGCAGACCCTGATACCCGCTACTTTTGAGTCGCAGGCCTCTACCTAGACCCATTCGGAGTCCGGTATGCAGCGAGATTCTCAAGAGTATTGAAACCGCAGATGTCTCTCCCTTGGATGAATCTGAGGCCACTGAGCAGGCACCGGCTTCTGAGGGTGTTTTCAGGCCTCAACATTTTATATAAAACTAACGCCAGCCTCAAAAACAAAGTCAAAAGCATCTTCTATGTTTAAAAAACCGATGCATGAGCCATGTGCTCAGGTCCCTGTGCCTAAGAAACAGATGAACAAAATGGCTGTGGATTTAATTACCTTGATCAGGGGTTTCCAACCACCCCTCCTGCTAAGAGGCCTAGGCAAGGCACTGATTATGCATTTTCAGATCAGGTTTCCATTTCTTCTGATTCCTCTTCTGATCAGGAATTTTCCATTCCACCCTATGAGGATTCTGATGCAGAGGAATCCATCCCATCTGCATCTCCTCCTGAGGATTACTCTTTTGGAGAAACTTTGCATACTTTAACGGAACATTTTCACTGGGAGAGTCAGGACTTCTCTGAATCAAAAAAGAGGCTTAGGGATTTCCTTCTTCTTCCTCAGCATAGGCCTGTGTTAGACATTGTTGATGTGTTTTCGGAATCAAGCATGGCTTCTGATTCCTTACCTCCGGCTCCTAGTAAGCCAGACAGATATTACAGGGTTCCTGACTCCCACAAATTTCTATTAAAAAAATCCTGCTGCTGACCCTGAGACTATTTCTCAGGGTCACAAGGGTGTTGAAGGCCTCTACCACAAAAAAATCCTACCCCCTCTGATAGAGATTCCAGGACGCTGGATAAATGGGGAAAGAAGGTTTATACGTCTGCTACCTTGGCAATCAGAGCCTTAAACTGCCAGTTTCATATGCTTAAATATCAACAGCATGTTATGGGCCTAATGAAACAGAAGATGATGTTGATTTCTGATTGTGTGGAAAATAGAGTTACAAGAATTATTGCATTCAGCAGAACAGGTTGGAAAACATACTTTGCAATGTGGTTTTGATTCCTTGGAGGCCTCTTGCAGGGCCACAGTTAGTGGATCTGTGATTAGAAGGCATGCCTGGCTCAGGGAGCAGAATCTGCCTGATCATGTTAAAGCTAAATTGTTGGATGCCCCCTTGTAGCATGACACTCTGGTAATAAGGCAGAAGAGGTTTTAAAGAAAATGGAAGACAAAGCTAAATCTATGCAAATTGTAAAAGATTTCTTGCAAGTGCAGCCACCCAGGTTCAGTAGGCACTGGCCTACTAAAAATTTATCCTTTCCTGTGTCCAACAGAGCCACTCAAGGCAAATCCAGGCACTCAAAAGGCTCCAGATACCAATCACAGGGTTCTTACAGGTCAAAGCAATGGGGTGCCTACACCTCCAAATCTGGAGGAAACAAAGGACAACCCTACAGTAAGCAGTCTCAATGACTTTCCTCTACCATCACCAAGTACTTATGTTTTGGCAGCCCCCTTGGGGGGAAAACTAGCACTTCATGCTCAAAATTGGCAGTTAATTACCCAGGACAAGTGGGTATTGAACATAGTATCCCAGGGGTACAGATTTCATTTCCATACTTTGCCAATTCCAAACGGATGGCCAGATCTGCCACAAAATCAGTGGGCAGAGGCTCAGAAACAAGTTATGTCCCTCATGGATATGGGGGCTATTCAACCAGTACCAGAACAGGAAAAAGGACAAGGTTTTTATTCAAGACTGTTCCTGGTTCCCAGAAAAGACAATTCTTGGCGTCCAGTACTGGATTTATCGATTTTGAACACGTTCCTGGACATTCCAAAATTCAGAATGCTGACTTTACAACAACTACTGCCTATGCTGGGCAGAAACACTTAGTGACTCTAGACTTAAAAGAGGCATACCTGCATATCCCAATAAGGGAAAGAAGATACCTCCGCTTTAAGGCAGGCTTTTTGCATTACCAATTCTCTGCACTGCCCTTTGGCTTATCTACTGCACCCAGGGTCTTTACAAAGTGCTTGGCACCAGTAATTGCATTTTGCAGACAAAGAGGCATACAAATTTCTCCTTATCTGGTCGACTGTCTCATTCAAGCAGAGAACAAGGACACTCTTCTACAACATCTGGCATTTGTAAAACGGCTTCTAACATGCCTAGGGTACACAATAAATGAAAATAAATCCGAACTGGTACCCTCTCAAATAATTACATTCCTGGGTGCAAGCTTGAATACAACTGCCCAGATGGCTTGCCTTACGCCAGACAAACAAAGGCAACTGACAATATACTTCAAACAAATGGCAACAAAAACCCAGTTATCTGCAAGACAAATTCTGCAGGCTTTGGGGTTCATGGCATCCTGCATTCTACTAATTCCATATGCAAGACTGCATATGAGGAAACTTCAATGGTACCTAAAAAGTTTATAAAGTCAACATTGTCACAGTCTGGAAACAATGATTCCTCTCATTCCCTGCCTAGAACAGGAGTTTCTTTGGTGGGTGGAGACATGTCACCAAAACAAGGGACTGTCATTCACTCTACCCCCCTGCCACCCAAACCCTAACTACAGACGCATCAGACTATGCTTGGGGGGCCCACCTGGTGGGGAGATGCATTCAGGGCAAATGGAGCCCAAAACAAATGCATCTGCATATCAACCAGAAAGAGATGCAAGCTGTTCAGAATGCTCTGACAGCCTTCAAGGACTTACTTCATCCAGGACAACTACTGATAAAGACCGACAACACCATGGTTATGTGGTACATAAACAAGCAGGGGGGGTACACATTCCTACTCCCTATGCAGACTAGCCACGGCGTTGTGGAACACAGCTTTGACTTACCAAATACATCTTGAAGCTCAATTCCTGCCA
This sequence comes from Protopterus annectens, assembly GCF_019279795.1. Taxonomy (NCBI): domain Eukaryota; kingdom Metazoa; phylum Chordata; order Ceratodontiformes; family Protopteridae; genus Protopterus; species Protopterus annectens. The sequence goes on from NC_056741.1 coordinate 757,456,629, forward strand.
GGAAAACAAAATACTCTGGCAGACGACCTAAGCAGAAATCTTATGGACCCACACAAATGGAAACTGGATCCACAAATCTTCAGCATGTTAACACAGAAATGGGGGAGCCCAGACATAGATCTATTTGCCTCTCCCCAAAATTATCAGCTGGACAAATTCTGGACAAGAATTCATCACAAAAAAGCATGGAAAGTGGATGCCCTATCCTTCAGTTGGAAAAACCTCAGTCTATGCTTTTCCCCCTCTGCCTCTTCTCTCTAAAGTCTTACTAAAAGTCAGACAGGAAAAACCAAAAATGATCCTAGTTGCTCCGGACTGGCCTCGGCAGCACTGGTACCCACTTCTAAGGAATATGTCTCAACTCCCCCCTTGGTACTTGCCTCAAATAACCTCATCTACTGTCTCAGCAGAACAATCAAATTCTGCACACTGAGCTCCAAACTCTGAACCTTGCAGCATGGCTGATCATTTAATTATTCAGACAACACCTCTCAGTAAATATGTGATGGATGTCATTTTGGAAGCCAGAAGGCCTAGTACTAGAAAATCTTATGCTGATAAATGGAAGAGATTATGTGCTTGGAACCAAGCACAAGGAACAGACACAGCAAAGCCCAATATTCCTCAGATTTTACAATATTTGTCTGAGATGCTTGACAAGAGCCTATCTTTATCTTCAATAAAAATCCATGCCTCTGCCATCTCAGCTCATTACAACAAAGAGCCTCCCCTCTTTTCTCATCCTCTGCTTTAACAGTATCTTAGAGGGGCCAAAAATGTAAGGCCTCCCAGAAGACCACCAACTTTTGCATGGGACCTCAATTTTGTGCTGGAAAAACTCACCCTGCCTCCTTTTGAACCAGCAGCTACTGCTGATATAAAATTTCTATCTTGGAAAACAGCTTTTCAGCACTTCAGCAAGAAGGGTTTCAGAACTACAGGCTCTCATGGCTGTGGAGCCTTTTATTACATTTTACCCGGACAGGGTGTCCCTCAGGACCAATCATTCTTTTATGCCTAAGGTGATATCCAGTGTGGCTCTTAAACAGGCAATTCACCTGCCAACATTTTACCCAAATCTGAAGAACAAGGGGGAGAGGATTCTGCATTCATTGGACTTATACAGACAACTAAGATTCTACTTGAACAGGACCAAATCTCTAAGAAAGTCTGAGCAACTGCTGGTAGCATTTGCTGCAGGGTCAGAGGGGAAGGCTATATCATCAAAGCAGACTATTTCTAAGTGGATAAGCCACTGCATTCGTTTCTGCTACCTGCACCATGGTAAACCTGTGCCCAAGGGGATCATATCTCATTCCACCAGGGCTGCCTCTACCTCAGCAGTTTTTCTCAGAGGGGTTCCAACCAAAGACATTCTAGAGGCTGCAACTTGGAGCTCTGTTCATACCTTCACAAAGCATTATCATTTGCCTCTCTTCCCCAAATCCAGGTCAGGCTTTGCCACTGCAGTTCTGCAGGGCCTTATAGCCGCTCCTAATGCTGTTTAGCTCCATCCTCCCATCCATAGCTTTGGGATTATACCCAAATGTAATGACTGCAACAGTGAAACACGAAGAACATAGTACAGTTGTGTACACTTACCATAAATGTAGATGTTCGAGTGTATTCACTGTTGCAGTCTGGGTTACCCACCCGCCATCCCCTTTTCTATGCCTTTTCTTTCCTTCACTATATACTAAAGCCTTTGTGGTGTATTTGCTGTTAGATGAAGATAAAGTTTATGTTGCAAAAAATACATTTACATATATTTCTGTTTGTTTATATATATATATATATATATATATATATATATATAGATATATATATATATATATATTTGCTCCCCATTTGGGTGGCACCTGACATCTGGGGCAAGAACAACTGAATAAAATGGCATCGGCTGCATGTTTTATACCCCTGATGACCTGATGCCATGGAAGAGGAGACAGCAACGACGCAGGACCTAAGACTTTGTTATTCAGGCCGACTGAGAGCAACCTGCCAGCAGTTTACCCAAATGTAATGACTGCAACATTGAATACACTCGAACATCTACATTTATGGTAAGTGTACACAACTGTACTTTGTGTTTTATGTGCAGTAGTGACTTACCAGGCAACTCCAGGCTCGGTGGTTGAGAGACACCCACCTCCACAATACCAGCTAAAGCTTGTGGATGGAGGTTTGAAAGTGTCCCCAGGTTGGACAGTAGCTCCTTGGTACGTGTGAGTGGGGGCTGGGTGAGTGGCCCCCCACCTGTTGCACCTTGTTCCCTGGTGATTGCATTAGCACGCTGTTCTGCCCGTCTTATCTGGTCAGTGCAGTGTCGGCGCACCTGCTGATAGGTGCAATTGTGACCGCCAACATCATTTACCCTCCTGCAGAGTTCCTCCCACAGGGCATCACACTGTTGTGCATCCCGTGGCACATGGCTGAAGAGCGTTGTGTAGTTGTCGAAGAGGTATGGGATGAGGACCTCATCCTCCAAGCGGCTGTATGGCGGCAGTCTGCTACGTGGCATACCTGGAAGACATAATGATGGAGACAGGTCACAGTAACGCACAGAGATGTACAGCTGAACATACATGTGTATCACATTTATTAAGATTACAAATACGTCTTTGTAAGTCTACATGACACTAACACCACTGACATGTATAAGTCACACACATTTGACACCTACTGGTGATGTGATGTTATCTCCATATATGTGTGTGTCATGTGATGACATTGCTCATACACCATGTGAATGTTGTCTTGATGTGGGCATGTCTGTTTGCCTGTAGTGGTGTCTTTACCTATCAGCACATGCCTGGATGTGTTCACATTAATGCAGTCGACCTTAATGCTGTGTATATGCCATATATATAGTCATACATAGCCATTAGGGACATGACCTGTGACCCTGCAGACTTGCAAGCATGTATGTGTTTTGCCATATACATCTACATGGCACTGTACAGCTGTATAGCATCCTGCCATGTATTGCCTGTGTTGCACATGTGTAACACATGGGATAATAGCTAGCTTGATGGTATTTGCAGGGTTGGATATCAACTATAGCATGTATGGTCATAATGATCTAGTAGGCTATATGCCCTGGGCCATTTATGAGCCTAGGCAGACAGGTAAGTTTCAGTGGCCAGTTCAAGGCAGTGCCACAGAACTGATACACGTGGTTACTGATATATTTGGCATGCGGTCATCACACTGTGTCACAGAGAGGGGCGATGTGCAGCTTCACTGGATAGGGATGCATAGTATGGCAGGAGTATGTTAAGTGTATGGGACAGGGATCTGTCAGGCATGTTGTGATCCTTATACTAGAAAGGTGGATGTCCATGACATATGTGTTTATTTGGGATCAGGATGCATTGTGTAGCATGTCCAACACCTCTGGTTTGGACATGGCTTTATTCAGGGTAGGCTGCATGCTACATAGTGCAGCTAAGGATTGTGAAGGGCAATGTAGGACATCTACACACATGGGCAATAACCCTTAAAGGAAATATGTGATCTATTATGGGTCACATGGGTGTTGAGTATGGCTGAGCAGGTATCTCTGTATTCCTGGATGGAGCCCTGTCGTGATTAGGGGGTGTCACATATGACTACCTGTCTTTTCTGGTGACGTAACTATCAAAGGGAAGTACTGTCCAGCTGCATCCCATACACACAGTTGCCATTATGTTGACCATTGCCTAGGTGGTAGTTAATGGGTACAGAGTTTGTAACATAGGGGATGACAATGCAATACTTAGCTGTCAGATTGTGGCCATACATCACACACCACACATCTGACACACTAAGGCCCTTCTGTATGTTGAACGCAGCACACAATGAGTTAACTATTGCTCCTAGTTCATATTCATTTGCAAACATCAGTAGGCTGATGCCTTCTGTGTTAGTCTATGTGGTATAGATAACAAAGTGGGGGAGTACCAGGAATGACCCCTGTATTACTGTGGCTGGCACTTGTTTGATGTGCGTGTATTCGTCGGACACCTTTTGTAGTGTGGGTTCCACAAGCAGTCCAGTTGCCAACCACTCCTTTGACATAGGAATATACACATAGTTTACTGAGTGTAGCTGGAACACAGTATGGGTGATGGTGTCCTACGACCTGGAAAGGTCATGATGTGCAGTGTGAATCAACCCTACTGTCATCTAGATCTGTACCGAGTACATCAATTATGTTGACCACGGTACATGGCCGTACAGACCAGACTCAGCAGGGTAGTTGTGCACTATGTCCCATTATAAATGGTGTCTCCCCCTTTGTGGGGTGTGATAACTGTTGCTGTGCACCATTCGGTGTGTACACATCCTGACATGGAGCTATGATTGAACACGATGTGTATGTGGATAGCTGAATGTTTTTACATTTGTGTAGAATACACCCTGGGATGTTGACAGGTCCCATGAAAGCTGTATGTATGGCATTAGAGAGTGCAGCTTGTACCTGCATAGTCGTTAGTACAGGGGCCCTGTAGTGTACATGGATATATTACTAAGTGTACCTGTTGGGGGTGGGAGTAGGTTTAGGTTCTCCAAGACCCTATCTGGATGAATGGGTGCTATTTCTGTAGGTGCAGTACTTCCCATGCCATAGTGCTGTGCAGCACGGCAGGTCTTGTCGTTGCCATTACAATTAATGACACAGCTATAGAATGCTCTGTGCTTGGCCTCATAATATGTGGCTGATTAGTTTCACAGTAGCTTTGCATGGTTTTATATGGTGTATCTGCATCTTACTGAGGCTGACCAGGGATCACCTACACTCGTGTGTTCACTCTTGCAACAGTTACTATATTCTGTGGTACAGTTTAAAGCATGGTACCACCAGTTTACCTACTTGTTTGTGTTGGGTTGACTCCTGGTTCTGTTTCAGTGGCACAATCACTGCACACATGTGACTGCTTAAGGTTCATATGTGTAGGAATCAGCATTTGCACATGCATTGTCCATCTGCATGGGTGCCATGGCATTCACCACTCTGCTGTTAGGAAACATACGATTGGCATTGGAGACTATCTATGTGTAGCATACTGTTAGCCCTGTTTGTGTGACTACTGTGATCCAGGTCAATGGGGTCGATGGAATCCAACATGCATTGAGCGCAGGTGTTGGTACATGAGGAGTCTTCCCAGTTCATAATGGAATAGTTGAGAGTAGCCAATATTATTGTTCTGTCTCAGATCTAATCTTCCCCATTAAAGCACATTATGACATTTGGAAAGTCCGCTGCCTGGTGGGTGATCTGTCTCAAGGTGCATTTTGAATTCTACTGTGGCACAAAGGTAGTTGCTCAGCATAATGCATCTGATGTTATGCAAGTGCAGTTAGCATGGGGGTGTACATATCCTTCAAGAATATGGACACACCTGCGGCCCGTGTGTTCCAATAAAGGATAATGGGCAAAAGATGAGGTATGTGTTATAACATGGTCATGCAGGTGTGCTCTCCGGAGTGTTGAAACATGTCTCAGCCACTGCGCATATATGTTCTCCATGTTAGGGATTGACATATTTGTGTCCGTGTAGTGTTTCTGACATGTATCATTGTGTAGCGAGACCCGCAGTTTATTGCTTGGTTGTCCCTGTAACAGCAGTGGACCCTTACCTGAACCATGCATGATGAAGGCACTGTAGGGGAAGCATGAGCCCTAAGCAGTATCCAGATTCCCAGGGGTGACAGGTGCAGGCCCTGTCTGGCAAAGCATCATGGTCTGTCAACCATGTTATCCCAGGATGACAGATACTGGATACCCTGTGACAAGCACCACTACACTAGACAATTGTGGAATGCAATCCTTTTGTCCCTGTACTGCAGTATCATTCTGGCCAATGGTAGAATGCTACCCAGGCCTTGGGACATACCTGCATGGGCTACAAGACCTGACAGTTCCTACATGTGTTTCCATGCAGTCCAGGCTACTGCATCACAGGAAACTGCACAACAACATGGAATATGCCAGAGCCATGTGTATAGTTCAAAAGGTGGTCTGAGTGTATGAGTATGTGGCTAATCATGGCAGACGGAAAGTTGACAGTATGTATGCCCTTGTGTAGGTCGGTGTGTAACATAGTGCTAGAGTCTGCATTCACAAATGAGAACTGTTGGTCATGTTTCCAGTCATGTGTTCAGAGGTGTGGCACAATTATGCAAACTGTCATGCAGTTTGTGTATTTCGGTGTCTGTCTTTTCCTGCTTGGGGGTCACTTGTTTGGCCAGATACTTAGACGTGTCTGTAAATGTGTGTGATTTCCGGTACTGTGTGCGGGTGTCCTTACTGTGTTCTGGTAAGGGTATGTGTTGGTTATGTTGATGAGCTGCATGTGTTTATCTACACCTCATGACTGTCCAGTCCAGTCCAGTCATGGCTGTAGACTGGGCTGCCTTCCAGCTTACCCCTGTAGCTGCATCCCAAACAATGTGTGGGGCATGGTGTTAGGTGGGTCTGGCAGTGTACATGGCATACAGATTACATTCCCCCAGGATGGCCACATACACAAAGCTGACATTAGGACACACTAGTAGCTGACTAGTGGACATGCCTGTATGAGCAGTCAGTACTACAAGTACTGCATTTAGTTTACATATTGCCTATGAAGATTTTTTAGACAGTAATGCTCACATGTAAATATTTGTGTTATGGACGTGACAACACTGGCTATTATGGAAACATTGTAGCTACCTTTAGCAGCAATCCTCCTCTGAGGAGCACATCACATCCTGTTAGTTGATTACAGATGATGCAGGTGTCTACAGGTCTGTTTCCTTCTCTGGGTATATACTCACATATCCACCAGGACCCTGAGCTCTGTTGGGCCCAGACACCCACTATCCAAACAGAGTCCTGTATCAATAGGCTGTGATGCCACTATCAACATGATCAGGATATAATCAGATAATGTGAGCCATCACCTATGATGCGGTTATTACACATGGGCAGCTGTCTCCTACATCTTACACTCCTACTGCAGATGTTACACGGAGTTAAAGATGATATGCAACTTGTTTCACTACCAGTGCTGTGCACTACCTTACATACAGTACGTGCAGGCGGCTGTTAGGTTGACAATGAGAAGTTTGGCTACACATACCTGGTAGTTCAACCAGTGTGTCTGTATTCTCAATATCCACTCTATGTAGGTGTGCACATAGCCATTTGGCCCAGCCCTGTAACAAGGGTCACTACACATTTGCATAACATGTACACATGCACAGCTGTTAATTGCTTGCAAACGATAGTAGAGAGGTGGATATTACATGTGTTATTTGCAAGGATAGTTACCTGGCTCTTCCAATTATCTTTGCTATCATGCTGCTAACCTGTCAGATGAATACTAATGCTATGTATCCTGTCATTGAGTATTGTAATTGCCAATAGACATAACTACTGTTTGCATAACATAACAGAACTACTATGTAGAATAGAATACAGATCTTCCTAGAATACTGTACATTACACAGTTATTGGCACAATATCCCACAATGCACACCATATTTGCACGTTAAGCCCACCTTTAACATGTTCATCTTACTTGTACATCCGTACATATGCCGACTGTTACAAAATATCGACATATACTATCCCCTGTTATAGCACATACTTGTTGGAACAATCCTGATATTGACAGTGGCTGGAAGCCCATATCATCCCTTGTGGTGTATGTGGATTGTGCCATGTGACCTACAGCAGTGCACACATAGAATACTATAAGCATTACTACTGCTCAACAACGCATCGCTACAAGATAGCTATTTCCACTATATGCATTGATTACACTGTAATTCTTAACAGTACAGGTACTACATACACAGACATACTACATGTTTATACATACCATCTTAGTAATCGGAGGTGTTATTAACTAGTGTAATACTCGTTTTCGGTTCGTCTTTCAGTGTTTTATACTGTCCTACAGGTAGATACAGATGGTTTGAATGTGTGACAAGGCAACCTTTTATAGTTACAGATCAGTAACATGTGCTATCCCGGTGGCCATTTGGTGTTCCTAAGTAGCTAATTACATGCACATCAGCTGCGCTGCTACTGCCTTAGCCAATACCATGGCTACAGTGGAGTATAATTGAGTACTCCACTTGGGTGTTATCCCTTTGCCGTACTTGTGAGGAAGACAGCTTGGACATTTTGTTTGGAATCAATTGCAACAGCTGTATGGAGATGAACAGTTATATATTGTGTGTAATGCCTAGAGGAGTTGGTCTAAATGTGAGTACTGCTGTTATATTTCTGAACATTGCTACTTGTGCAGGGTTTGTCTGTACCTAATACTTCTGCATGTTTTCAGTCTGGCCAGGTTGTTTGACCAGCTCAAGGCTGCATAGCTATGCATATAATGTTAGGGGGTTTACAGTGTGCTTACCAGACATATTTAGTTTGATGTTACTGTGTATCATTCTGTGCTAATAATCAGTAGTCGGTAAAACTTCCTGGTGTAAGAACCTTTCATCCCTCTGAAACGGGATTAGTTCATACAAACCCTGTTACATCAGCAGCTGTTCAATTGTATAACGGCAACTATTTCACATCGGGCTATGTTAGTGTGTCTGTGTCCGGGTATGTTAAGGTTTCAGCAGATGTTGTACAGTAGTTGCGTAATTGGTTATGGTTTGATAGTATGTATTGATGTAATTATTTCAGTTGTGGGGTAGATGTTGGTGGGTGTACATAGCACATGCAGGTGTTTAGGAACCCCCTTTTATACAATGTCTATATGTTCATAGGTAGGTACTAGGCTATCTGCCCGAAGGCATTTATAAGCCTAGCCGGAATGTGTTGGCTTTTGCCGCCCCCTTAGATTAGTTCCCTGTGCCTCTGTCCAGCAGAGCCATTGAAGTGATCCCTGGGGTAAACTTTCTGTTTCCCACCCACTCATCAAGGTTTCTCTTGAAGAGGGTTAGCGAGGAGCTCTGCCTAATATAGAATGGGATCTTGTTCCAGAGCATGGGAAGCCTCTGGACAGGAATCTATCCTTCCAGCATGTCCTATTTATTGTTGTAGTGAGGTTTAGATCCCTGGAGCGTGTGGCTCGAGGGGATATGGTTTTCTTTAGGTGGAGCATGTCCATCCATTCTGGGTTTGACATGGCCTTGTATGTCAGTCAGAGATCACCTCTGAGTAGGCGGTATGCAACCGAGTACAGCTGGAGTTTCTAGAGTCGAGCTGCATAGGGCATCTGCTTGAGGCCAGTGATCCTCTTGGTGAGGTACTTATGTGGTCTTTCCAGTTGTTGCAGGTGTCTTGTAAAGTACATCCCAAGTGGGACATTGTACTCTATGATGGTTCTGATGAGTGATGCATAGAGGGGCCCAATGACCTCTTTCGATCTGGATGCAAGCCCTTTTGTGATTAGGTGGGCAACATAGAAGGATTTTCTAACCACTTTGGCAATGTGATTATCAAAGGAGAGGTTACTATCTACTTGGGTCTCCAGATCCCTTAATACGTCTTTCGTATTTAGGGGGCTACCACCTATGTGGTAGTTTGTGGGTACTTTGTTTTTTCCAAAGGGGATGACTATGCACTTTTTGGCATTTAGCTTGAGGCCATGGTTTTAACACCAGGTATCTGTCTCAGTGAGACCATTTTGGAGGATGTCTGTGTCAGCCGGAGAGTCAGTTATAGCCCCTAGTTTGCAATCATCTGCGAACTTGGTCAGCCATAGTCCTCCTGTGCTTGCCTGTACCTCTGAGAAGTATATGCCGAACAGGAAGGGTCCTAGGACTGAGCCTTGGAGAATGCCACTTGTAACCGGTTTAGAGTCAGACCTAGCTCCCACAACTCTTACCATGTGGGTTCTGTCCGTGAGCCAGTTGGCAACCCATCTCGTGATGTAGGGATTTATGTTCAGGCTGGTGAGCTTGTCTATAATACCTGAGTGGGGAATGGTGTCAAAGGCCTTTGCAAGGTGTAGGTAGGCTGTATGGACCACCTTTCCCTCATCTATAGCCTAGGTAACTGTCTCAAAGAAGTTCACCAGGTTTAGGAGGCATAATCTGCCCTTAACAAAGCCAAACTGGGTATGGTCCAGTGCTTGGAGGTTCCCAATGTTTCTGTTAATGAGATCCATGATGATGCGCTTCATAGCTTTGCAGACCAATCTAGTCAGGCTTATAGGGTGATAGTTCCCAGGGTCCGTTGTGGCTCCACCTTTGTGCAGTGGAATAACCGTTGCTGTGCGCCACACTGTGGGCACTTAGCCCGTGGAGAGGCTGAGTTTAAAGAATGTGTTTAGGTGAGGGGTTAGTTCATCTTTGAGCTCATGTAGGATGCAGCCTGGGACACCGTCCGGTCCCATTGATGCTGTGTTTTTGGCTTTGGAGAGGGCTGTTTTAACCTGAGTGTCTATGATTTCAGGGGCACTACATTCTACTGGTATAGTTATGGGCCCTTTTGGGGGTGAGAGAGGGTTGAAGTTTGCACTGAACCTGTCTGCCAGGATGTTGGCTATATCGGTCGGTTCAGTGTATTTTGTGCCTTTCTGCACTAACTCTAAGCAGATCTGAGAATTGCCACTTAGATTCTTGACATAGCTAAAGAATGCCTTGTGGTTATCCTCAGAGTCCATGGCAATTTTTCTTTCGAAGCTAGCCTTGGATGATTTTATGAGGGAACATAGTTTCTTGCCGGTACTGATCAGGGATGTCTTCCCTTCTTGGGATTTTACTCTTTTCTGTACTAGTTTTCTCCTTCTATTGTATAGCTTGTTTATGGCAGGGGTCCACCAGACTGGTTTCCTTTTCTTGGAGGAGTGAGCCTTGGTTTTGTTTGGGATAGCATGATCCATGCATTCTTGTAGGTGTCTGTAGAGTACATTAGTAAAGGAATTTGCAGCTTGGACAGCATTATCCTTTAGCATGAGGGCTTTGAAACTTCCCACCTCTGTCTTAAGTAACGTGAAGTTCGCATTTGAAAAGTTTTTCACGGTGGTTTCTTTGACCGAGGGTGGTGGCGGAATGTGGATATCCAGAGTGATTAGTTTATGGTCAGATCTAACCAGCGAGGGGTTGACCTCCGGTGTGGAACACCGGTCGCCCATGTTGGTGATGACCAGGTCCAGTATGTTGTCACTTCTGTTGGGGGTGTTGACCAGTTGATCCAAGGCTTTTGAGTTTATAAATTCTAGGAAATGTTGGGCAAGGGAGTTTGTACTTGAGTAGTTCTCCCATTTAATGTTTGGGTAATTGAAATCATCCAATATCAGGGTGTTTGGTAGGACCTTTATGTTTCCCAGTGTTTCCAGGAATGTGGAGTGGGGGTCCTGGGACATGGTGGATGATCTGTAGCAAGCTATAATTTGAATAGCAGTTTTGCCCATTGTTAGTTGCACGTGGATGAGCTCTGAAGCATCGTGCTGAGCCACTAACCTGGAGGTGTGGGTATCCTTGATGAATATGGATACTCCCCTGCCTTTTGTATTTTGGTCCGGGTTTTGTGGCCGAAATGTCTGGTATGAGTTGTAGCCTAGTAGTGCTGGGGTGCTCTCTAGAAAGCAGGTTTCTGTTACTGTACATATATTGATTTTCTCCATACTGAGGAGTGCCTCGAGTGCATGCATTTTCAGGTTTAGACTTCTGGCATTGAGTAGCATTACCCTCAGTTTTTTGTTACTTGTGCTATTTACAGAGGTGGGTTTGTCTTTTGAGCCTTGCCTAAAAAAGGCACTATGGGGGTGGTAAGAGCCTTGGCCAGTATTCAAAAGCCTAAGGGTGACAGGTGCAAGCCGTCTCGCTTGACAAGCCACGCTGCTTCGCTAATGTCATCCCAGGCTGACAGACACTGGATCCCCTTTGAATGACACCAGAAGCTTAGCCTATTGTTGAAATTGATTTTTTTTCTATACCGTGGTATCATTCTTGATGAGGGCAGGATGCTACTTAGGGTGAGGGTCATACCAGCCTGGGCTACGTGTTCTTTCCCTATGTGAACACCTATCCCTTAGTGGACTAATACTATGGTAATTGCAGGCTGATTCATTAGGGCACTATTAAATGCTTCCTGTATAGCAAGCAGGTACTTTTAGTCCTTGAATCCTTTTGGCAAACCTTTTGGCAATACATCAGAATGTAATAAAGATTTGCAAAATGAAAGCTGTCTGTGTAATTCTGTCATGGATATTTGCAGTCATTGCAGTTGTGTTGGTGACTGTGTCCATAGAACATATTTATAATAGTGTATTGCCATTTACTCTTCATATGTTATGTTCATATTGTTTGGGGGGGCGGAATGTGTGATTGCTATGGTCCATTTTATACTCAGATATGACCACTTCAGATGCTGTCTACAGACATGTATGTATGTGTACATATATATATATATATATATATATATATATATATATATATATATATATATGTGTGTATATGTATATAGATAGATACATTATTGCATACGTTTATTTGTACCTCCATAGATGTGTAGATGTTTTTAACCTATCTATATATCTACATATATATATATGTAGACCTGTATATATCGACATGTCTCTATGTATCTCTCTCTGTCTCTCTATATATGTATATATAGCTATATCTCTCTCTCTCTATATACATATATATATCTATATATGAGCATACACCTTTAATTGGGTACATGGCGGGTTGTCCTGTTTCAACACATTCCTCCCTTTTGTGTTTTAACCTGTCTGCGTACACAACTGGGATAGGTACATCCCAGGTAGCTTAGTGTTAGGTTACTCTGAAGATGGAGTACATGGTTGTGGGATCTACTCTTGGAAAGTGTTATTATTTTACCTCTCAGTGTAGGCACTGGTAGGGAAAGTGTGAATAACACACATTTACGCGGTTGTGAGCAGGTTTGTCCGTGGTCTGCGCGGCGTTAAGCAAAGATCAAACGTGTGAAGCGCTTCTTCGTTTACCGTGTTTTCGCGCTGCTTACCATCGCACAGACATGTGGAAACCCGCTTACAACTGCTTAAGAGTGCTTTAATCCACCAGCATCCAAAAGCCCTAATTCTGGCCCTCAAAATAACCTAACAGCCCTTGCAGGTCTTGAACCCGGGACCATGAACACCACAGTCACTGACTTTACCACTAAGGCATCTGAGATATGTACGAATGTTATGTGTTTAGAATATGCATTGTACTACAGACATTCCTCACTACTGAAAACAAATGTGAAAGTCATTTGGTGTACATATGTCTGATACATGTTAATTTTCATATGTTTGTGAAAGTAGGTATTGCAGTGTGACATGATATGGTGTATTATGAATGAGTAAGGTTCTTGCTTTGTGTCCTTTTTATATTGTCCCCATACTCCATGTATGCCCCTCCAGTTCACTTAGTGGACATCCGACCCAGGCCCTCTTTGATGCATGATTGAATTACCCATCATTCCTCCCCCACCCCAATCTTCACATACACAACAACCACCCCTTCTATGGTGAATTAGGTTAATATTAATTGTTATAATACCAGAGCTGCATGTGTTTTGTGTGCACTCAAATTCCTTTGGAGTGCTTCTGTGTCACGAAGTGTGTTCATCGATGCTTATATGTATGGCTATTGATGTAACTGTATAATATATATATATATATATATATATATATATATATATATATATATATATATGTATTAGTTTGTAACAGTAATACATCTGTAGACTGGAATGTGTTGGTTCACAAACTACAGTACATTACAATGTACTGTACATATGTACACAAAGTCACTGTCCCATTTGTGATCATTACAGTGAAATGCATATGGTATAAGGTGTAGTCTCAAGACCATGAAACGTGTACACCTCTGATGGCTTAGTAGTACGTCCCATGACTATAGTGTGCATGGTCCAGGGTTTAACACCTGCGATGCTTTACAAATGTTTTTTACTGCAGAATAAAGTTCATTTAAGCAGTTGTAAGCATGTTTAAAAGTGTTTGTGTGACATTATAGCAGTGGTTAAACACAGTTAAACGTTGTAACGTATAACCTGTGCGTGCAAACATGGCCACATCTGCTAACTACTCCGGATATATACCTGTCAGTGATGTAATATCTCACTATGTGCTGACATGACATTACATTCTCTTTTGACTGTACACTCCTGCACACATGGGTTTATATGGATGATTTGAATGTTTATTATACAGACGATTACTACCTATATCTGCAAGCTGTGGTTAAGGTATACTTTTGCACATTATAAACATCCCTGCCTTTATCGGGATTGTAACCTCGAATGCACAGATAACTATGCAGATGCTGTAACCATTACATTGTTGACATTAACGTTGCTTCTGCCTCTTTCCTATTTAGATGATTTCTATGTGTAAGCTGGAGTAAGCAAAGGGCGGGAGCCCCCAAACTCACTGAGCTTCACATATTCCTGAAATAACAACATATAACAAATGTACTGTGAGAGAATACATTTCATTCCTAACTACATTTAGACATAGCCCCTCACTGAAACACTTCAAGGGAAAACCTTGTTGTGTGAATGGGTAACAGACTATACACCCCTGGGATCGTGTGTCCCAGAACCATACAGCCAGGGGGTGAGGGAGCCTGTCCAGTTTGATAGCTGCAAGACCTGTTGGAGGAATTGAATGGTGTTGAACTACCACATTAATATGCCCTCTTTAGATCACTAAGTGCCCCTATCACCCTCCACAACCCCAGTCTTCAACGGCTTCCAGCAACTCTGCCTGGAATTGCGTCATTGGCTGTGCTTGACAGAGGCTCAGTTACTTCATCAGTGGTGCAGGGAAGGCCAACACACTGTTGCTATGCTTCTAATTGCCCTTGGGCAGATAGATAGTAGGCTATCTGTGAAGCTCTAATGTGCAGGCCATCACAGCCATGATATGTGAATAAACAGACCTTCAGATCACAATATACAGTGTGAACTCACCATGTAGTCAGGAAGCAGTTGAGTACAGCAAAAACATACTAATTACTTAGTCACTTCAAAAGCCTATATTGGAAGCTAGAAGACTTGTATAAGTTTAAGGCTTTCTATTGCTTACCACTAGGTTACCTACTGGGGAGATGAAAAACAAGCACAGATGGGGAACATGCATGCAATGATACCATACCGGCCTCTGTGTCAGCCTTACACTTTAGAATACTGGCCAAGGCTATTGGTGCCCCCATGGTGCCTTATTTAGGAGAATCTCGAAGGTGAATACCAGCTCCGTAAATAGCACAATAGCAGATTCAATGAGGTTTATGCTACTCAACACCAGGGGTTGTGATCACAACATGCATGCACTCCTCAGGATGAACAACATCAACATCTGTGCATTAACTGAAATCTGTCTTAAGGCTCCTGAGAGCACACAGCATTACCAGACTACAACCCATACCACACATTTCAGCCACATTACATGGATTGACAGACATGGAGGGGCTGTATCCATATTCATCAGGGATACCTACACCTCCAGGTTAGTGGGGCAGCATGATACCTCTGTGATCATCCATGTGCAGCTAACATCAGCCACAACTGCAATGTGGAATGTGGCCTGCTATGGATCACCCTCCATGACCCACGACCTCCACTCCACCTACCTGGAGACACGACAGTCCTAATGCACACCGTGGCATTGGTCGATGTCAACTATCATACCATTAACTGGGAAACGTACTCCGGTACTCACTTCCAGGACCAGCGCTTCCTGGAATGTATCACTTCATATGCCCTGTATCAGGTGGTAACCTCCCTAGCGTGGGGTGGAAACTACTAGATGTGGTCATCACCAACATGGGCAACAGGCACACCACAGTGGAGGTTAACCGGTCACTGGTTAGATCTGACCATGAACTATTCACTGTTTCCACACCCTAGCATCTCCCCCACCCACAGATACCACAGTGTATACCTTTCCTACAGCTAAATTTACACTACTAGTGACAGGGGTGGGGGTTTCACAGCCCCCATGCTAAGGGGAAACACTGCTCAAGATACAGACAGATTTACAAATGCAGTCTATAAGCACCTACACAGATGTATGGATCGTGCCATCGCTCGTAAACCAAGACTCACTCCTAGACAAGGACACCGGTCTGGTGGACCTCTGCAGTAAATAGGCTATACTACAGTCGTATTACAGTGTTCCAGACACACAGCAAATCCCACGAAGGGCAGACATCCATGACCACTATTAGTATGATACGTAGATCCCTCTTGACATCATCCAAGGCTAACAGCAGGAGAATACACAAGGATTTGAATGATAACCACAAAGCCTTCTTTGGCTATGTCAAGGATCTATGTGGTGACACACAGATTTGCACTGTGCCGGTGAAATATAGCACAAAATATGCTGACCCTACTGATATCGCTAACATCCTTGCAGATACATCCGGTGCATACTTCACCCCCTAAAGTGCCCACAGCACTACCCAAAAGGTACAGTATCCCAACCATCAGACACACACACAGGTGGAAATGGCCCTCTCTAACAGCAGAACACAGCGTCAATGGAGGCAGATGTTGACTCAGGCTGCATGTTGCAAACTGTACAGGATAGCCTGCCCCCCACCTAATTAAGCATTCCTACATCAGCCTCTTCACAGGCTATATGCCTGTACAGTGGCATGTGGCAATGGGTATTCCACTCCATCACATGGTAGATTCTTCCTATTTGTGTAAATGTATTGGGATTACCCAATTATGAGTTGTATGGTCAAGCTTACATTGTTTTATTGCATATTGTTGAATGACTATTACACCATTTGGAATATGTTTGGGAGTTCAGAGGTAGACAAGGAAAATATAAAGCCAGTAAGGCAGCAAACTGTTATCAGCCTGAACTTGGCTCCTTGATCTGGTAAACATTGTTAAGGTTAATTTTATGGGTGTTACAACAGATGGTCACTGCTAGGTGCATATAATTGCTGCTTGTTGAAGTGACTCTGCAATGGTGCTTCAGAGTGATGGGAGCATCTTTTTACAGATGGAAAAAAATGTGAAACAGTAAAGACTTCACACACAGGTATGGAATGAATGAGAATTCTACAGATTTTTTAAGGGATTGCTAAATGGTTTAAAAAAATTCAGGTTAGCAATGGTAAGGATAACTAATCTGACAATTTGGATGGATTGGCTATTGGAAACAAGGAGTAATAACTGCACCATTTGGTTCCTCTCTCATGCTGCCAGATATTTTTGATTTTCCTGTCATTCTAACTCAGTGCAGCTTCAATTTATCTGTGATTCTGCCTTCTGCAGGTGTTTCTCAACCATGACTTTGGGGATTTTTTTATCAATTAAAAGTAAAGAAGCTAACAGATACAGACTGATATGTACATATGTACATATCTCCAAACACATGGAACTGCCTGTCTCTGGAACTGAGATATGCTACAAGAGTGAGAAATGTCATCCTTTTAGCTGGCAATGCAGATTCAAATGTTTTTACCTCTTCCAAGTTAATTGTAAGTGTTGAAGGTATAGTGATGTGGGACATTGGGGTCTAACTGCATATATTCTGGATATGTGAACAGTTGGACTCATTTATTCAGGAGATACAAAGACTTTGCAGTAGGTTGTGACGTGATCAAATCACTATCACTCCTTTTTTCTTAATTAACTTTGGTTATGAGGCATCATTCAGTAGAACAGGTAGAGCTTTGCTGATTCTAATTATATATTATATTAGTTGCTAAGAAAGCAGTTACTCAAAAACAGATGATCTGGCATCCCCACAATGAAAGCTGAGATAGAATTAATGCAAGTATATGATCAAGACGTCTCTGTAGCAGATGCAAGGGTAAAGAAAAGACTGTTACTAAATGGTGGCCTTAGACACTTAATTTTGTTAGTCATTGGTGATCCTGTCTGTGTGTTATTCCTTTTCTCTAAGTTGTAGCATTATATTGCTAATCAAAGAGTTTAATTGACATTCAGATGAAATTTGTCTACTGGTCTCACTTACAGCCTCATTTTATAACTACTATCCATTTTTTTCTTCATTGTTTTTTCTGTCATTGTATACTCATTTTCACTAAAATTCTGCATCACCTGTACTGGTGTGTATAGTTTTCTGTTTGATTGCAGCTCTATGTCTTCTGTTCACTACACCAGAGAGTACATAGCAGCACTTGCAAATTCTACTTCACATATACTGAACTGCCTGCTTCTTTATTATTTTAAATTTTAGTTTCGTGAAGAGTTTCCACCATATAAACATATATTTCTTCCACTCTTGTTAATAACATCTTTTTTGTCTGTTTTAGCCATCATTCACGAACTCCCATTCTTTGGTCTCACTACAGGTTCTTCCTCTTTCTTTTCTGGCTTCTGGTTTCACTAAAGTAGTAACTGTGCCATTTGCTTCCTCTGTCATGCTGCTAGATATTTTGGATTTTTATGTCATTCTAACGTACTGCTCTTTCATTTCTCTTTCTGTAGCAGTAGTATACATCTGGCTGGTGTGATGACTTCTCTGATTCTGCCAGTCACTATAGTTTTGCCAGTTATTGCCCCACACCCCCTTTCGGCTCTCCAGTCTGTCTCACTGACCTTTGTGGACATGACAAAAACTGGGTCAACTGCTTTGGCTAAGAGATTTAGCAACCTTCTTCCCTGACATCCCATGTCTGCTTCTCCTATCTTCATCCCCACAGAAACAGAGAAGCCATGCTGGTTTCCACTTGTACCATGTTCTCTTTTGTTCACCTTCTGTGATTCTGTCTTGGTTTAAACTCTTGAAACTTACAGAGCATGTATGTTGTATTTGCACCTGCTCAGCTCAGCCTTACAACACTGTGTATTTTATCCATCTACAGGTTTATTTCCTTGATACTCAGTGCAGCTTCAATTTATCTGTAATTCGTTTGTCTTCTGCAGGTGTTTCTCAACCATGGCTTTGGGGATTCTTATAAAGCAGGCATTTAATGTATCTTAATATATTTTCCATTTCAGTCTTTTCACTTCATTTTTATGTTATGTATTCAGTTCATGTTCTCAGCTTTGACATCTTCTCTGTCTCCAGGTCATATTTCTATATTTTTGCATTTCCTCACACTTCTCAAATTTGGAAGGTCTTTTTGCCCAGTTTTCCCTTCTGTTCCAGGATCATGAATCGTGTGACTTCTCTGTCAGCATTTGAATACAGTAGAGAGTAGATTGTCTGAAATGTCAATTATCCAAATGCAGCCTTCCAAAGTTTTTAGGTAGGAAATTTCATAAAGTCAGAATATGTATATGTTATATGTATTTGCTTGTGTGTGTTTTTTTGAGCTCGTGGCCTGCTCATGTGTGAAAAATATTCTGTATTGTTCACTGGAGTCAATGAATGTTTGAAAAGTGTATTTTCCTGTTTGGAGAAAAAAAGTTTTATAAGTTTTTTTTTATCTGGTTCAGTTATATGTTTGACTACCCTGGGTCCCAATTAGTTTGGATAATCGACTCTCTAGTGTAGTTAAGTTCTCCTTTTTTTCCATAGTGTGTCCTTACAATTTTCCTGAGAGCTCCTGTTAGTCTTAAAACAAATTTTCACCAGCAGCAGTTTATTTCTCAGTTCTTGCATTGAGCAGAAGGGGAGCTCAAACCAAGTAGCCATTTATGGACTAAGCTGACATACCTAACCTTTGTTTACACCTTTCCCCCTACCCAGTAGATTTGCAGCCATGTTAGCCTTCTTTTTTCCTCTCTTACTTAAGCCCTTTTCCATAGCCTTGAATACTTTGTTGTTACATGTTACCATAGTTGTTTAACCCCATTGATTTGCCTCTAGTCCCTTGTCTCGTCTTAGATCATGTTACCCAGCTGAAAATGTTCAACCTCTGAAGTCTCAAACCATTGTCTTTGTCCATGGTGTTTTCTCCTTCCTCCACATTCTGAATTACATATTGATGCAAACACTGTTGGCTAATTGCACCTTTACATGGACAGCTGTGATCTGATCTGCCTGCCTTGTTTGTGGGCATGCTCAGAATTGTATACCCTCTGGTATATTCCTACAGTAGCTGACTGTACTCCTTATGGTCTATACTTCTGTAAACACACAGTCCCTACCCACCTTGGATGTCAGGATATCCTATTCTGCTCCTGGTTCATTCAGATCTTCCATGAGTATACACTTCATTCTTCTCTAACCCATTCCTCTGTTTTCTGTTGTGGGTTATCTTCTGGATAGATCAAGGAAGAAAGATGAGAAACAAGAATGATAGAGTCAAGAATAAGGGCTGCCGCCTCTACTTATTTCTCCTGTTTCCCTTACCAAGGTTGTTAATGCCCTTGCTGATTCTTACATTAGCCTAGGTTCTGATCATTGGCAGTTCATTATTTCATCCCCCCACCCAAGTGGTGATGATACTCCTCCTCTGTAACTTCACATGTGATGCCCTACCGTGTGTATTTCATCATCCCTCCATCCTTTCCCTTTCTCCCATCATAACCTGTATGCCATCACTTCTGTGTATTAGACTTTCTCACTGGCCCTCTTCTTTGTTCCCAATAATGTCCAACCTGTCTTTCTCCATCACTGCTTGCTTGTTCCTACCTCTTACTTATAATTCTTGCATTGCACAGCAGTACTATCCAGTTATACTAAGAGACCTATGTGTTCATTCTTGTACTATATTCTGTGTGTATTTTCCCCTGCCTACTGCCTGTGTATCTAGTGCTGTCTTGTGTTCCCCCTCCATCTTGATTTAAATGTGTAATCATGGCACTGTACCTTTTCTGCCTAGCTGTTAGTCTTGCCCTCCATTTTACTTTAAGATGGAGCATATTACAGACATAAAGCTGGTCTGTCTGCTAACTCTTCTCATCCTTTACCCACTCCAATCCTTGTATCCCTGCCAGCTGTTGATACTGGTCATTATACTGTCTACTACTGTTCATCAGTCTGGTGGATGCTGGCAGAGATTTGAGAATGCTGCCTCCAGCCTCTTGATCTACAGAAGTCAGCAGCTTACAGTTTAATGTGTCAAGAAATAGATGATAATACCTGATCACCATTGCAGTAGCATAAGATATTTGAGTTTTACCTTTTAGCACAGGCCAGCTTCCCAAAGCTTTGGGTCCCTTCCATGCACTCTAGCTGCCAGGAATGCCCAAGGTGCTCACTATAAAAGACAGTTGGATTGCCAAATTACTACAGAACGTTTTGGCTGCCAAACAGAGTGCTTCATTGGAAGGCCCCATGATTGTCGATCAGCTAGCGATCCTTCTACAGCTGGGCATAGGGAAAAGTCTTATTATTGTATTACTTTCTGAGCAAAAGTTATATTATTTGTGAAAAACTGAAAGGCTGCCAGCCCAGCCAGGTAGAATCTTGTAATAATTCTATTGTGATTTGTAAATATTAATATAATCCACAGTCTGGTTTTACAAATGTAAGAGAGAACTATATGTTATGGTTAAACTATATGTTGTACTGAGCTTCAAAAATGTAACCACAGTTCACTCTGCTGGAAGATAGCTGATAAGTCAAGCATTGTATGACTGATCTCAAACTCAGAGACATGATGTCTGGACCAGCAAATTCTTTCTATTGTTTTAAGGCCAGAGTTAATTGCTAGACGTTACATATATAATGTCTTTTATTGCTGTGGCTTCCTGCAGGTGTACATTACAAAAAGAAATGTAAATTTTGAGTTTCTGTTGGACTGAGAAGCTAAATCAGAACTGTTACGAATGGCGTAATCTAAAATGAGTCAGCAGTGATGCATTATCAATTTAAGACTTTCTCAGAGAGAGAATCGGCATTTTTGCATTTGTCTTCAGAACTGACAACATCACCAGCACTCTGCCTTTGCTCTGTATGTATGTAAGTTATTTAGAACATTGTTTCTCTTAGAAATAGAAAATAGTAAGATTAGACTAGCTGTTTTCCGTATTTATGTCAGACTATTCTACAGTATTATTTTAAGCGTTTTCCTTTGATGTCTAAACTCTTGACTAGCACTGTGTTGAATTGAGGAGATTTGTCTTGTGTTTTTATTATTTATTATTAAATATGTTTAAACATTTCAACTGTGGCTGTTTTGTGTAGAGAGAATTTAAGCTTAGAGTACATTGCATGTATATAGTGATACTGTACAAAGCCACTCCAGTAAGCCTTGCTGTTCATCACACTTACTAACTGGATAATAATATTGTATAGTAAAATTGGACACCATTTGGTAAGGGCCTTATTAGTAGCTGATATTAGTGGTAGGTGGCAGTGATTTCTACCTTATAGCCTCGGCAGAGAAGGGGGCATAGCTGAAGAACCTGTGCCAGCCTTTCCCAGGAGTGTCTCTGTGTTTGTATATAACTCATATCTCAAAGTAAGTGTGTGTGTGTGTGTGTGTGTCAGCTACTTGAGCAGGGACACGAAGCACTGGTTGGACAGAGAGGGTGCTGAAGGTTTTAGCTTGACCACTAGGCTGAGACCTGTACCCTACAGCTGTGCCAGTGGGAAACCTTATTGGGGATCTGGACAGAAGGGGAGAAACCAGCCCCAGACTGACTGATCTCTGTGTGCTCTTAAGGGAAATTGTACTTTACTGTGTGTGTGTGTACTCGTTATCCTTCCCAACGTGCGTGCCCATCACTGGTATTAATGGTGAGGATTTAGGCTCCTTGATTACTGGGCCAGTGCACGGACATCACACTATACTTGCCATTTTTATTACTTCAGCTAAGAAACAAACTGATTTGAGCTGTTATTCCACAGGAACAATGGAGTTGTTATTGGTCCTTGTGCAAAGTTTTTATGAAGAAGTGTTTACTTTGTGACTAAAAGCTCTCCATTTTATTGAAGTTTTGTGTGTCAGGACAGAAATTAGTGCTTGTGAGGAAAATCTGGAGGTTTACTTATCTCAGAGCCACATGTTCTCTGCCATTTTCCATAGCAACTCTTCTAGGCTTCACTATCTGCTCTTCACATCTCTTTCCCAGCTTACTGATGGTTCAGTGGTTGGTCTCTGTGGTTCTTCCTTTTACTGAGCACAAAAATAAACCTTGTCAAGGAGTCTTCAAGGGTTGGTCTAGCTCTTGGTTTGCCTCAGACCAACCATCTTGTTCACTCAGTCCTTTTGATGTAACCTTCCATGTCACCCAAACACTTGTAGTCAGCCCTGTCCTGTGCAGCTGTAAGGATGCTCTTTGTGGGCAAAGGAGAGCCAGTTTGTTGCTGTTTATTGAAGGTACAAGAGAAGAACCTTCACTTGGTAGGGATGGGGTGTTGAATGCTGGGTCTAGTATGCATAACAGACTGACATTGATAAGGAAGAATGTGCTTAGTGAGATGAACTTCCATTCACCAATTTTTGTATCCGTGGATAGGGCAGATTTACTGGGATTTGCCAAGAAAAGGACAGTTGTGTAAGTTAGCTTACCATAGCAGTAGATATTTGAATGAACACTGCTGAAGTAGTTTTAGCTATATGTGTTATATCCTACTTAGGATATAACAGCCAGCCATTAGGCTTCCAAAGCTTCAGGGCACCTTCCACTTGCCCAAACCATTAGTCAGCCCAAGCTGAGCTGACTAAAAGTCAGGTTTGGATGCCATGCCCTTCAGAGCCTTAATGTCAACAATGAAAGGGAGGCCAAAAACTCTGGGAATAACAGTGCTAAGTAAATATAAATGCCCACACCCTGGCATAAAAAAACATACAGAAATAAGGAGGGAGGAGGACGAGAGAGTGGGTCCACTGCAACAGTGGTCATTTGAACTACTACTACTATTATGTTACATTGCTTACACAACTGTAATATGTTCTTCATAAGGATCACTGCTGTCTAAACTGTATAGGTAGATTGCCATAGCTTAGATGGACTGGGAGGTGGAATGATAAGTGTGATTGGAGAATAGTCCTAATAAAGCATGTCCTAGACCTACAGAAAGAATCTATACTGCTTTGCAAAAGTATGCATGGAGGACCAAGTTGCTGCTTCTAGAATACAGCACATTCCAAAATGCCGCAGATGGAGCCAAAGCACTAGAAGAATGAGTCTTGACGCTGGCTGGAATGATTTTGTTGTGAATGTAACAAAAGATATTAACGTGAAACAAGTTTTTTTTTCTTACCTTTGCGAGAAATGAACGCATGACCAGGAGTTTTTAAAAATGTTATTGTGTCAAGATATTAGCCAAGGTGTGTGTGGTTATCCAATGTATGGAGTATCCTTTCTCCCTCAATTTTAAGTTCTGGAAAGAAGACACTGAGAAGGGTAGCTTGACTTAAGGTAAAATTAGATGCCATTGTAGACATAAATTAAGGATTATTTCTTAAAGAAACATCATCTTTATGAAAAATGAGATAAGGTTGACCCACCATAACAGAGCATGAAACTGAGGTATTCTTCCAGTGGTCAGAGCAGTAAGATTGTTTTTCATGTCAAGAGGCTCAAGTCAGCCTGTTGAGCTAATTAAATGGCGCATTTGTTAGCATCTGTAAAACACAAAGTTAAGATCCCAAGGATCACAGAGGAGCCACCTGTTTTCTGAGAAGCTTCTTATGCAAAACCCCTTTCCAAAACATTTTGATATGAAATTGCATTATAAGAGGGGGATCTATGGGCAGACATGCTGAAATGGCTGACAAATGAACACTGATTGAGGAGTAAAGACAGGCCATAGTATAGTAAGTCACACAAATGTAGATCCAGAGAAACACTAACCCTGAATGAGTACTGGCCCTTTTCTTGCCACCAAATGGAAAACCTTTTCCATATGCTTATACATGATTTAGTAGCAGGTTTTCTTGCCTCCATTAATGCCCACTGCATGTCCTCAGAAAAACAGGTACCTAAAAGATAGTAAAATAGTAAAATTCCATCATAAAAGGCAGTCAGTTGCAGTTTGGGGTCAGAATGTATCAAACACCCCTGTTCTTTTGTGAATAAATTCATGTGTGAAGAAACTTGTAGTAATTGTCCCTTAGAATTTCCAGAAGAATGGAGAACCAGTGCTGCCTAAGCCAGAAGGGAGTCACCCCGTGATCTTGGGGGAGGTCTTCTGATTCTTCAGAATTACTCTGGATATTACTGGAAAGGGTAGAAAAGCATACAGGAACTTTCTGTCCAAAAGAAAGTAAAAAAGCATCTGTCTTCCCAGGCCTTCTTGCTTCGAGTCCTGGCGCAGAATTTTTCCAACAACATTGTTTGGGGTGGAGGCAAAAAGATCTATTTGAGGTGTTCCCCACAGTTAGATCAAATCTTGGAAGACCGTGAGCTTCAGTTTCCATTTGTGAGGGTCTGTCTTTTATTGCTGAGCTTGTCTGCCACACAGTTTTGGTCTGGCTATATGTACAATGCCTGTAGAGTCTTACAAGAGTTCTGAAAACAAGAGTTGCAGAGGAATACACCTTTTTTCTCCAAACTTATCAAAAGATGTCTGTTCTTTGTTAGAAGGAGAGGGATTAGTATTAAAACAGTGTTTAGCAGTGGTAGGATTCACTAAAGCAATAGCTGCTGGGTTAGATCTAGATTGAGTGTATACAAACTTAAAAGACCGATGAACTGTTTTTAAGGGCAGCAGGTTGACAGTAAGGGAAATTGCAGGCTGTGACAATACCTTTCTCCAAAGCAGACTGAATAGTAGTAATTCCAGTTGTAACAAATCATAATACTTTCTAAGAGACAAAAACATCACTGTTTTCCCACTGTAATGTCTAATTCATTCGGGAAATAGCTTCAGAGAAAGTGAATTCTTCAAAGGGACTGGTCAGAATCTGAGTCAACAATCTGTGACAGCAACACGTAATCTGTTTTTTAACAGTCCTTTAGAGGTTTAAGGTCTTGAAATCTCTGTAGAAAATGAATTACCCCTTCTTTTATTAGAAACAGCCATGCAAGAAAGGTCAAGAGCCTACACTAAGCCCAATAAATTACTTCTGTCCAGGGTCACTGAGTAGGGCATAGTACTAGGCCCCATACTGTTCCCACTATTCACAAATGTCAGTGATGTCATACTCCAAGAAAATATAACCTTTTATGCAGATCAAATACTCCTTCACAAATCATTTCCTTCTAGCCTTATAGGGGGTATCTCAACTTCAGTTGATAACTTTCATTCCATTGGTTTAATTTGTATATTAGGAAAATGTTTTGCATGAGGCCTGTTTGAAATTGTCTGATACTTTCACATTTAGGAGGGATTTACGTTAACATGGGTTTACAAAAGGCCAGTCATGCTTGACTCATTCATGCCTGTAGCACCATTTTTGTCTACTTTCATTTAACAGCAGTAACTCCTTATGGTGTCCCAACATTTTTGGGGGTTGGCTTCCTTAACTTAACTGACCAACTGATTATTAGACAGAACAAGAAAAGGCAAGATATAGGTAACAAAGTCACAATAAGATTTTTAATCTAGGATATCTTGTAATTATTAGGCACTGTTTGTCACATAATCTTCATATTTTATATTGACATTCATATTTTCATGACTGAGAGAGCTACATGTTAAGTGGCATTATATGAACTGTTATGGTAGGCAACAAAAGTACATTGTTACTGTCATTTTCTAATGCATTATAGTAGAAATATTGCAAGCTGTTTGCCATAATCACTCTTTAAATAACCAATTGAATGCAAATTATTGTATAGCATCAGATGAAACTGTAGATTATGAAAATTGTGACTGACATTTGCACTGTACGTTGTGCATTTCCAAGGATATCCAATGCTAGTCATGCCATTTATTATACAGATTAGCATGATTTTCTCATGTCTGTAAATATCTCCGGAACTAGCCCTAAAAAAGGAATGTCTTGCTGTTGTGTAAGAGCTTAAGTCTTTTTCAACAAAAGTGCTCTGACATTGTATGTGTAGGTTGTACAGTTTCAACGGTAAGAGAACTTGTTTATGCAGCTTGAAAGAAAAATATAATTCTAGGTTTTTGTCCAGTAAAGAGTGTCATTCAAATGGTTGACAAGTTTGCGTGGGTGTAAAAAAGAATGACTGCACTAATGAGTGAATGATCATTTGTGAGAATCTAACATGGTTGAAATAAAGTTTTATGTAGTGTAGGTAAATAAGAATGTGCAGGAAAATTAATGTTTAACTGAAAATGTGGTGGTTATAAAAATGTACAAGATCTCTTTATAGCAATTAATGCTTATGTGCAAATATTCAAGGTTAGGGTTAGAGTAAGGGAATAGATTGGTTCTGTGTGCATTCTCTGTTCATTTGCCGTGTACAGTAGTAATGTTCAGGGAAAGTGTTTTCAGTAAAGTAATGTGTAGGGTTTAGAATTAAGGGCAGTGGTACGGTTAGAAATAGGATTAACACACATGAATAAGGTGATATTAAGAGCAAAGCACCTTTGACCACCCTTAGTAATGTATGCCAACTGTAACCCCAGCCCCACACATTACATTACTAAAAATCCCTTTTCTAACGGTACTACTATTCAGATAATGTTTTTTTTTTGTTCCTTTGTTTTGTAGTTGGGGTTTACTGATAACGGAGAGAATTATTTAATGTTTTGGGATTCACTCATTTTAGTATGTCAGTGATTTGTGCATTTGCTCTTTTTTAATGTGTCTTGCTGTTTTGTGTTGTAGACCTTCCATGACATAATCACATTACAGTATATTAAAGCACTAGTAAAAGACTGTGAATGTGCTATTGTAATTGTAAATAAGACTTAATACTGGCAACATTGTACCATTCTAGTAGCATTTACTCTTCATAGTATATGTACATCTGTTTGACTTATGCTTTTTAACTTGGTTCGTGTTCTTTAGAAAATGGTCTGGAATGTAAGGACTTTGTAGACTGTTACAGATGTGGTAGTTCACAGGTCAGAGGTGTTAGAGTTGCCTAATGTAATCCATTTCTGTCAGTCAGTATAGGAGGCTCTAAAGTTGGAGCTGCCTGCTGATGTAGTGTATCTGGATCTCTCTAGGGCCTTTGATATCTCAGATCTTGAAAGTAAAAGAAATGAATGACAACAGAGTTACAGGCAGATGGGTTATAAACTGGTTGCTCAACAGAAAATGTAGAGTTAAACATAGAGACATTTTGTCAGCTGCTAAAATGTTGAAATGGGTACCACAAGGGTTTGTGCTTGGTCTTGTCTTAGTTGGTATCTTTGCCTGTCATTGAATCACATTTGGGTTAGCAAGTTTGTAGATGGCACAAAGTTTAGGTATAGTTACAAATTTAAGAAAAGAGCATAGCAGGCAGAATATTTTGGATATTTTGAACATTTAGTACAGGGTTAAGAAAACTGGGTTTAATGTCAAAAAAACTCTATAAATTGATTCACTTTGAGGGTAAAAATCCTTTTTAGCTATATGCATTAAAACATTTGTGATTTTAGAAGTGAATACTGTTAAGTGATTTGCGAATTGGGATTGATAAAACCTGTTAATTGACACAAACGTTCTGGATGTTATAAAAAAAGTTACTGTGTCATCAAAGATATATTATGTAAGATATCTAGTAGGCATGAAGACATTTTGATTCCTCTTTACAAATCAGTTAAGACCCAGTATTGAATACTGTATATTGATTTGTACTTGTAATCAAGCACAGATTAAAGGCAGAGCCCAAAGTAAACAAATTGAGTTATAAGAAAGGGTTGGATAAAGTCTCTATGTATAGTGAATTATAGAGTTTGGAGAGTTGACTTCATAATGATGTATAAATCTATGAACAATGACAGAAATGCAGCTAATTTTGGTGTAGAAATTAAAAGGCACTTTTGAGACTAGAAAGGTTTGTTGAAGTAACCTTGTTTAAAACTTTCCACAGTAGACGTGGTCTGTGGTGGAATGCCCTACCTCCCCAAGTAAAAAAAAAAAAAAAAAAAAGATAATTGGCTGGGTACAAGAGTATATGATCATCTCATTGAAGGCCTATAGTAGGCTCAGAGTTTGATCCTAGTACACGTTGAACATTGAACCAACAAAGTATAAATCTAAGTCGTAGGCAGACTACTTTAATCAAGCCATAATGCCTAATATGTGTTTTATTTTGTAAATAGCACACACTCGGATGTGTTCTGAGGCCCGACACCACATTATTTACACAATAGCATACACCTTGGAGTGCATTTTTGTGCTTAGAGAATGGGCTGTCTGCTTTTGCCTTTTTTTACTGTTTTTTTATATATATGTTTGATGTAAAATTGCCTAATGTTTCAAACTTGCTAAAGTATATGTAATTGTTTTTGGAGGATCTTGAAAATCCCTGAAGATTAAAGTCATCCTGCAATGCCAGATATTTAGATTTTAAGACTTCCCTATTGACTGACTTCATGTTGCAGTCAGCTCTGTTTCTGTTGTACTCTACCATTCTCTCTCTCTCTCTTTCTCCATCTCTCACACACACACACACACACACACACTTCTTATTAAAGTCCGTCAGTAATGCCAGATCAAAGAGTATCTTACTTTTTGTAGTGATTCTGCAGTCTGTGCTGTCTTTGTACCTCTCTTTCTCATTTATGCTCTCATTATCTCTTGATTCTCGCAAACACACAGACACACTCTTCTTTTTATATTTACTTTTTATCTTAATTTTTATACTTGCTAAATAGCAAGCTTGATGTGCTGCCATGAAGAGGCGGACTTGTTTATTCAACGGGTATTACCTGTACATAACACCCTGCTGGAGAGCGTTCATTCTCTGATCAGGGTCTAACACTTTGCCCATTCTGAAATACACTTTACCAATGGGCAGTGACTAAACTTCTAACAGTAAATGTAGCTAAAACTGCAGCAAAAGCTTCCAGTGATGTCCATGTAAAAGCCAAGCACAGGTATAATTGGCTAGTCCTCAGTATTGTTCCTAGCTTACATTTTAAGAACCACACAGAGACAACTTCTACTAAAGTCAGGAGTTAGCTGGGAGCAGCCTGTACTATCTCAGATTGTCATGCCTATGATGTCCGTAAGGCAACAGCTAAAAATGTCCTAATATTCAGAATAGAATTTTCCTCCCCCATAATAGATTCATGTGTTTACTAGACATAATACAGGGATAGAGTCTTGAAACAGTTTACATAGGACATGTTACTTACACACGGTATTCTTTTAGTGGTTAGGCACATTTGCAGAAGATACCTCAGATTACTTGCAGGTTCAACCCATTATCAATTCTCTGCATTGCCCTTTGGCTTATCTACTGCGCCCAGAGTGTTTACGAAATGCCTGGCATCAGTAATTGCCTTCTGCAGACTTCATGGAATACAAATATACCCATATCTGGATGACTGCCTGATCCAAGCGGACAGCAAGGACATACTTCTGAAACACCTGGCGTTTGTAATAAAACTGTTGAACTTTCTGGGATACACAGTCAACAAAAAGAAATCAAAAATAATACCCTCTCAACAAATAATTTTCCTGGGTGCCAGCTTGAATACAACCACCCAGATGGCCTACCTCACGCCAGACAAACAAGGGCAACTGTCTCAATACTTCAGCAAAATGGCAACCTTCACCAGGCTTACTGCAAGGAAAATCCTGCAGGCTCTGGGATTCATGGCATCTTGCATCCTTCTGATCCCATGTGCAAAGCTGCATATGAGGAACATTCAATGGTACCTAAAAAACTTATGGTCTCAACACAGCCACAGCTTGGAAACAATTATACCACTCATTCCATGTCTTCAAAAGGAATTTTTGTGGTGGGCTCAAGCATGCCAAAGAAACATAGTTCTCCCTTTCTGCGTACCTCAAGCAACTCAAATCATCACAACAGACGCCTCGGACTACGCCTGGGGGGCACACATGGCAGATCAGTGCATTCAGGGAAAATGGTCCCAAAAAGAGAAGCACCTACACATCAACCAAAAGGAAATGCTAGCAGTGCAAAATGCTATTATGGCCTTCAAAGACCTACTGCATCCAGGCCAGCTATTGATAAGGACAGACAACACCACAGTGATGTGGTACATAAACAAACAGGGAGGAACTAATTCTTGCCCCCTGTGCAGACTAGCCATGACCCTATGGAACACAGCACTGGAATTGCAAATTCAACTTCAGGCACAATTCCTGCCAGGGAAGGAAAACACACTGGCAGACAGCCTAAGCAGAAATATGACAGATCCACACGAATGGAAGTTACATCCTCAAGTTTTCACAAAGATAACTCAGGCATGGGGACAGCCAGACATAGATCTTTTTGCTTCCCACAGAAATTACCAATTGGAAAAATTTTGTTCAAGGACCTATCATCCACAGGAATGGAAAGTGGATGCACTTTCTTTCAATTGGACAACGTTGACAGTCTATGCCTTTCAGCTTCTTCCTCTGCTGCCCAAAGTTCTATTAAAAGCCAGAGCAAAGAGGCCGAAAATGATTCTCATTGCTCCAGATTGGCCAAGACAACACTGGTATCTGCTCCTGAAGAACCTGACACATTCCCCACCATGGATCCTTCCTCTAGTGCCTCTTCTGTTGTCCCAGCACAACTTCAAGACTCTTCACAGCCAGCTCAAAACCCTAAATCTATCTGCATGGAGAATCACTTGATTTCCCAACAGACCCTCCTCTCCAAGGAGGGGCAGGATGTCATCTTGGAGGCCAGAAGACCTTCTACTAGAAAAGCCTACTCCGCCAAATGGAAACGATTTTGTGCCTGGAATCAGGAAAAGGGCCAGAATCCTTGGGTAATAAATTTACCTCAAATTTTACAGTACCTAGCTGAGATGTTAAACAGTGGACTTCCCTTCTCCTACATCAAAATCCACGCTTCAGCCATTTCTGCACAATACAACACAGATCCTCCTTTATTCTCTCATCCTCTCTTAAGACAGTTCCTCAGAGGGGCAAAGAATATAAAAACCCCAAGGAAACCACCAGTCCCTGCTTGGGACCTCAACTTCATATTGGAAAAGCTGACCCTTCATCCCTTCGAGCCAGCTGCTTCAACAGAACTACAATACTTGTCATGGAAAACAGCCTTCCTTCTGGCTATCACCTCAGCATGCAGGGTTTCGGAACTACAGGCCCTCATAGCTGTGCAACCTTTCATAATTTTCCATCAGGACAGAGTTTCCTTACGAACCAACCCTACCTTTATGCCAAAGGTAGTATCCAGTGTAGCCTTGAATCAGACTATCCACTTACCTACCTTTTACCCTAACCCACAAAACAAAGGGGAAAGACTACTGCATTCCTTGGACATTCACAGACAACTTCGTTATTACTTGAACAGGACAAAGCCATTCAGGAAATCTGAGCAACTCTTTGTGTCCTATGCTACAGGTGCTCAAGGAAAGGCTATCTCCAAACAGACAATCTCAAAATGGATAGCACAATGCATACGCTTTTGTTACTCATTTCATGGAAAAGCTGTGCCTTCAAGCATCAGATCCCACTCCACAAGGGCCACAGCTACCTCTGCAGCTTTCCTCAGGGGGGTTCCTACCAAGGACATTTTGGAAGCAGCCACTTGGAGTTCAGTGCACACTTTCTCCAAACACTATCACCTTCCACTTTACTCTAAATCTAGAGCGGGATTTGCCACAGCTGTCTTGCAGGGCATCCTTGCTCCTCCTAGTTCCACTTAGTGCCTGCCACCCCTACTTAGCTTTGGGATTCTTCTCATCTGTAATGACTGCAGCTGTATGCACGATGAACATAGTACAGTTTTGTACCTACCATAAATGTAGATGTTCGAGTGCTCATACAGCTGCAGTCCAGGTCCCCCCCCCTCCATCCCCTCTTAGAACAGGCCTTATGGCAAACACCTTCTCATACAACCTATTTGGGGTATTCTTTTATGGTGTATTTGCTTGCAACTACTGTTTTATGATTATTCTATATTGCATGATTACATAAGTTTATGTTTTGCCTTCCTTCTGGGGGCACCTGACATCTGGGGCAAGAAAAACTGAAAAAGATGGCGTCGGCTGCCTCTTTTATACCCCTGCCGCACTGACGTCAGTGAAGAAGCGACGACAACCGACGCCGGACCTAGACTTTGGAATTCGGCCAACCGAGGACCCGCCTGACGGCAGGATAACCCATCTGTAATGACTGCAGCTGTATGAGCACTCGAACATCTATATTTATGGTAGGTACAAAACTGTACTTTTTCCAGTATGGACGAGAAAAATTTAGTACGAAGTGAATAGTTTTTTCTTCCAAGTTGTAGTTGTGTTGTTACTGTCAGTCATATTCTTTCATCAGAGTCCATGGTTTGTGTAGAATTTGTTAAAACTAGGGACATTTTTAAGGCTCTACCTCAAAATAGTTCTCCAATGTCATTCACAGTGAAATTTTATTGTTTGCTAGTTTTATTTTGAGGAATTTTGTGTTCATCATTTGGATGATGAAATTCTTGATTCTCTGGGTGGGTGTTAAATTCTGCTGTTGTAGCATGCCTTACAGGTAACAAACAGTGATGCAGAGACACCATGACTGTTGTGAGGAGGTCATTAATAAAAATATTCCTGCAACTGTTAAATTAGAAGAATGCTTACAGGAATCAAAAGTGGCTTACTTTAACTCATTACATCCGAGTGATGCCTCCAGGTGCATCTGCAGTTAACCCCTGCTGACGTCTCTAAGCATCAAATATTTGCTTGTTCATATTTACATAAATAATTCCAAAATGATGCTATGTACAAGGTTTTACAACATTTCATCTTAAAGCTTGCACAATAGCAAACTCAACTGCATAAATATTTGATCTCTGTCTAGTGCAGGTAAATAGATATTAACTGTTGTTTTTTATGATATTAATTTATGTAGTATGTTGTATGATTTTTATATTTTTCTAAATATTTCAACAACCAGATCTCTTTAGCCTCAAATGAAAGCTCTTAGCTAGGTGACTAAGATGCTGTTGACATTATGTGTGAAATTTGAGTGGTTGCTGAGATATTGTAAGCTGTTTACAAAATATTGCAAATATATTTACTGTGTTTACTGTGACTTATAAAGTTTGGTTTAACACCTAGAACCTAAAGAATACTACCACTATAAAATAGTTTGTGCTGAAGAGTTTGCCATTTATACTTCTTTCATAATCTCTATGGTTCTAGAGATGTGAACATTTGTTTGAAATGTGAGGACATAATTTGATTCTGTCAAAAGATTTAGGCTCTGCTCGTTGGAAGCTACACTTCAAACTTACTGAGCTCCATTGGAGTTAATGAGTTAAGACAGTAATGCCTGAAGTCATCTCTGTTCATATGGTTAATCATTTTCCTTAATCTTCGTTTGAACTCTTCCTTGTTACTATATCTGTTTAGTACTTTCACCTTTAGACCTTTTGCATAATCTGGCTGATGTTCTTCGTGTTTCACTGTTGTAGTCATCACATTTGGGTTTATCTGCCTGCAGGTATCCCTCAGCCTGCCTGAATACCAGAGTCTTCAGATTTTTTTGTCAAATGCTGTCGCTTCTTCCCTGATGTTAGGTCGTCAGGGATATAAAACATGCAGCCGACACCATTGCATCAGTCTTTCTTGCCGTGTTATGTACGAAGCAGAAGCAGTTCACAAGTGCCGGTCGGCCATCTCCTGAAATTTTTGTTTTCATGATTCAGACCTGAAGTCTTCAAAAAAGATAAGTAGCCTGTTAGGGATTCTTTTTCTTGCTCCAACCAATGTCAGTAAAAGTTAACAATTGTCTTACTTGTGAAAAGCAAATACCTCATAGAGATTTTCATTCTTACTGCATCCCCTGTTTAGGCCCAGACCACGATGTCCCTCGCTGTCGGTTGTTCAATGCCCTTAACTATTCGTCGTTGGCCATTTTTGC
The DNA here is from genome assembly GCF_019279795.1 of Protopterus annectens. Classification (NCBI taxonomy): domain Eukaryota; kingdom Metazoa; phylum Chordata; order Ceratodontiformes; family Protopteridae; genus Protopterus; species Protopterus annectens. The sequence continues at coordinate 757,491,297 of NC_056741.1, forward strand.
AGCCAGTTACTTTCGTACTCAATCTACATACTCCAAAATGGCTTTGTTAAGCCATCCGACTACCGATCTTCCAAAAAATAAACATAAGGATAAAGACAGAGACGGACCACATAGGTCCAAAACTGCCAACGACGCTTCCGTTAAGCTAGTCACCAGTCCGCCGGTACTCAGTGAGGCGCTTTCACAGCCCCTGATACCCGCTACTTCAGATTCGCAGGCCTCTAGGGAGACTCATTCGGAGTCCGGTATGCAGCGAGATGCTTCTTCGACTATGGAATCTGTGGTTGTGCCTACCTTGGATGGGTCCGGAGCCACTGTGCAGGCACCGGCTTCTGAGGGTGTATTCAGGCCTACAGACATTTATATTAAAATGACGCCATTGTTTCCATCCAGAAGTTCCAAATTCCTCAGGCCAAAAACTCGCACTACACCTAGAAAAACGACGACCAAACCGCAGGCTAAGGCCCATATGCTTCAAAAACAAATGCTTAGAAAGTCTGAAGACCTTATTACCTTAATTAGGGGAAGCCAGCCTTCCCTCTCCAAAAGACCTAGAACTGATTTTCTTTCTGATTCTTCTGATCAGGAATCTGATATTTCTGCTCCTTCTGATTAGCAGGATTTGCCCTTATCTACTTATGAGGATTCTGATGTAGAGGATTCCATTCCCTCTGCTTCCCCGCCAGAAGACTTTTCTTTCGGTGAAACCTTGCATACTCTTAGGGGGCATTTCCGCTGGGAAAGCCAGGATTACTCTGAGTCCAAAAAGAGACTTAGGGAATTTTTACTCCTGCTTCAACATAGGCCTGTAGCTATCCCTCCTGTTCTGGACATTGTAGATGATGCTTTCTTGGAATTTAGCCTTACCCCAGACACTTTGCCTCCAGCTCCCAGAAAACCTGACGGGTACTACATAGTACCTGACTCTCACAAGTTCCTTTTCAAGAATCCTTCTGCGGATTCAGAAACCATTTCCCAAGGACCAAAAGGCATTAAGGCTACTGCTGCCAAAAATCCTGTCCCTTCTGATAGAGATTCTAAAGCCTTAGACAGATGGGGTAAGAAGGTAAACACTTCTGCTACTTCGGCCATTAGGGCTTTAAATTGCCAGTTCCATATGTTAAAGTATCAGCAGCATGTTATGGGACTACTTAAACAGAACTTGATGTTGATTCCTGACTGTACTGAACACAAAGAATTGCAAGATTTAATGCATTCTGCAGAACAAGTTGGTAAACCTACTTTGCAATGTGGTTTTGATGCTTTAGAAGCATCTTGCTGGGATGCTGTCACTGGGTCTGTACTTAGAAGATCATGTTAAAGCTAAATTACTGGATGATCCCTTAAACCAAGACCACCTTTTTGGCAACAAAGCAGAAGTAGTCCTCAAAAGGATGGAGGAAAAAGCAAAATCTATGCAAACTGTTAAAGATTTCCTACAAGTACAGCCTCCCAGATTCAGTCGACAGTGGCCTTCAAAGAACTGGTCCTTTCCAGTCGCTTCCAGGCCTTCTCAGTCCAAACCCAGGAACAGCAGACCACCTAGGCTACAGTCTCAGGCTATGCACAAATCTAAGCAGTGGGGGGCTCCCACTTCCAAAGCAGGGAGTAGTAAGCCATCCCCCTATGGAAAAAATTGCACAATGACTTAGCCTTAACCCTTCCAAGCCCTGCTCAACTACCTGCTCCCTTAGGAGGAAAGCTCGCCCTGCATGCAAAAAACTGGGAACTCATTACCCAGGACAGCTTGCTGATCCCTGGGCTTTGTTTGCAGTTCCTGTTACTGAATCTTTACCTAATTTGGAACAGAGGAAGTTCCCTTGCTTACCAGTGGGAGTGGGAAGCATTGAGCTGCCTGTTGGTCCAGTTTTGTGAGGTTTCAGCCAGCAACTTGTAGTTTATTGGTCGTTTTGGGCCAGTTCCTAGCTTCTTTCAGCCCCCTGATATAAAAAACGCTAAACGCTGCTTATGCTGATTTAGCTGAGCTGCTACTGTTGCACACTAGGGCAGCGCCGGTTAAGCAGATTTAAACTATTTGGGCTACCTAAATTCCACTCTTCAAATTTTCCCTTAAAGCTACCTTCCTCGAACTATACTACTGATCTAATCAGCGTATACTTTAACTAAAAAGATCATCTCTACTTGACTCCAAGTAGACTATTCTCTATCTGTTAGCCTAGCACTTGCTCCTACAGTACTTATTACCTTGATACGGTGCTCTTGTCATAGTTAGTACCCCAAAAAGGCAAACCCCCATTTCTCGGTCATCCACGCCCCCGGAATCTTCTTTAAAGTTTTTTTTTTTTTGTCTATTCCTTCTAGCATGTCGAGGGATCAGTTGCTAGTGTCCTCTCCTGCTCAGCTGGTGAACCTGGGAATATTGAGGCAATGTTACAATTGCCTCATGTACACAGACAACCCTCTCCTCCTCCCACAAAACACAAATACATGCGAGAGATGCAACTATACAGCCAAACTGGAGGCTGAGCTCTCTCAACATAGGACTGGCAAGACCAGTCAGGAGGAGAAGGTTACCACACACACTATAGACCCAGTCTCACATAGTACCATCACAACCTCAAATCATACACACAAACACACAAAGACATACTCGGAGGCTCTGATCAAAAATCTACCAAAACAGCAGAGGCCACCAAAGCAGACACCCAAACAAACACCACCTCAGAACACATCACCTGCAACACATAGACCTCACAGTCAGAGTGTCAAACAGTCACAGCCCTTAAGGCCAAACAAAATGCCAGACACACTAGTCATTGGTGACTCCATAGTCAGACACACTGACGTCCCGCCACCAGACTGAGTAAGGAGAAGGTCACAGTAAGCTGCCTGTCGGGCGCTAGAATCCGCCACATAACGCAAGCACTCAGGTCTCTCAACAGCAGGTACAAATACGACTCAGTCATTGTCCACGCTGGTGTAAACGACCTGAGACGCACTCTCCTTGGACTACATGAAAAGAGACATCGAGGAGCTCTCTGATTATGTAGTCCAGGCAGGTATGACCCTGACCTTGAGCAGTATCCTACCTTCACCAAGCATGATGCCACAATACAGAGATAAGATGATCAGCTTTAACAATTGGCTTAAACACTGGTGTCATTCAAAGGGGATCCAGTGTCTGTCTGCCTGGGATGACATGCTGGACAAGCCACGCTGCTTCACAAGGGACGGCTTGCACCTGTCACCCCTGGGATTCCGGATATTGGCAAAGGCTCTTGCCACCCCCATAGTGCCTTTTTTAGGCAAGGCTCAAATTCTAAACCTACCACCCTAGAACACAAAAAGGAAAAAAACTAAGGGTAATGCTGCTCAATGCCAGAAGTCTGAATCTCAAAATGCATGCACTCGAGGCCCTTCTCAGTATGGAGAACATCGATGTCTGTGCTGTGACAGAAACCTGGTTCAAGGCTCCTGAGAGCACCCCAGCACTATCAGGTTTTACCTCATATCATGCTCCGCCCCAAAATCCGGACAATACCAAGAAAGGAGGGGTGTATCCATATTCATCAAGGACTCCCACACCTCAAGACTGGTTGCAACGCACGATGCATCGGAGACCATCCAGGTGCAATTAACCATAGGCAAGACTGCTCTGCAAATTGTAGCATGTTACAGGCCACCCTCACAAACTCAGGAACCTCACATGGCCTTCCTGAAAACACTAGAGGGATAAATGTATCACCAAACACCATCATACTAGGTGACTTCAACTACCCTAATATAGACTGGGAACACTACTCAAGCCCAAACACCCTAGCCCAAAAGTTCCTGGAATTCATAAACTCAAATGCCATGGAACAACTAGTTACCATCCCCACAAGAGGAGATAACATACTTGACCTCATCATCACGAACATGGGAGCACAATGTTCAACACCGGAAGTATACCCCTCACTGGTGAGATCAGATCACAAACTAATCTCGCTGGAGGTCCTCATCCCACCCCCACCTGAAATAAAAAAGACCACAGTAAAGAACTTCTCGATAGCCGACTTCACACTTCTAAAGACTAGTGTGGTCTCCTTTAAGGCCCCCGAGCCATGGAAAACAGTACACATGCCGCTGAATCACTTACAAATGCCTTCTACCAGCACCTGCAGGACTGCATGGATAAGGCAATCCCAAGCAAAACAAAGACTCTCTGTACCAAAGGCAAGCGTCCAGTCTGGTGGACCCCAGCCATAAACAAACTCTACAACAAAAGGAGGAAGCTACTACAAGATAGAGCAAAATCCTTAAAAGGTAAGACACCCTTGATCACTATAAGTAAAAACTAAGAGCTCTCATAAAATCATCCAAAGCAAATTTTGAGAGAAAATAGCTAAAGACTCAAAAGACAATCATAAGGCCTTCTTTAGCTATGTTAGAAACCTGGGAGGAATCTCCCAGATATGCTCAGAACTAGTTCAAAATGATGTGAAGATTACTGATCCTACGGACATTGCCAACATACTGGCTGACAGGTTCAGTGCAAACTTCTCCCTCCCCAAAAGGAGAGATATCTATACCAAATGATTGCAGCCCCCAAACATCTCCAACGCCCAAGTGAGAACTGCTCTCTCCAAAGCAAAACACAGCATCCATGGGACCTGATGGTGTCCCCGGCTGTGTGCTCCACGAACTCAATGAGGAATTAAACCCACAGCTAGGACAGCTGTTTAATCAGAGCCTTACCTCTGGATACGCACTCCAGGAGTGGCGCACTGCAACTGTGGTCCCACTTCACAAAGGCGGTGCCTCCACCGACCCTGGAAATTACCGGCCCATTAGCTTGACAAGCCTTATCTGCAAAGCCATGGAGAGGATCATAATGGACCTCATAAATAAAGACATAGGGAATTTGCAGACTTTGGATCCAACCCAGTTTGGCTTTGTCAAAGGCAGATCATGCCTTTTAAACTTGGTTGACTTTTTCGAAACAGTCACCAAAGCCATTGATGAGGGAAAGGCAGTCCATACAGCCTACCTCGATCTGGCGAAGGCCTTCGATACAATACCCCACTCGGGTATCATTGAAAAACTCATTAGCTTAAATATTAACCCATACATCACAAGATGGGTTGCAAACTGGCTGAGTGACAGAACCCACAGGGTCAGAGTTGCTGGCGCCATGTCAGACTCAAAGCCTGTCACAAGTGGTGTCCCACAGGGCTCAGTCCTAGGCCCACTCTTGTTTGGCATCTACTCAAGTACAAGCAAACACAGGAGGGTTATGGCTGACAAAGTTTGCAGATGACTGCAAACTGGGTGCCATAGTAAAAAACACATCTGACACAGATATCCTTCAGAAGGGTCTCACAGAAACGAATAACTGGTGCCAGAGCCATGGCCTAAAGTTAAATGCCAAAAAATGCATAGTCATACCCTTCGGGAAAAACAAGGTTACCCCTAGCTACCAAATAGGTGGCAATCCACTGAGCACAGAAGAAGTTATCAGGGACCTGGGGACCCAGGTTGATAGTAGTCTGTCATTCGACACCCATGTAGCTAAAGTAGTTAGGAAGACCTTCTACATTGCCCACCTTATCATGAAGGGATTCTCATCTAGATCAAGGGAGGTCATTGTCTCCCTCTACTCATCACTCATCAGGCCAATGATTGAGTACAATGCCCCATTCGGAATGTATCTGACCCGACACTTGCAGCAGCTGGAGAGGCCACAAAAATTCCTCACCAAAAGGATAAAGGGTCTCAAAAATCTGCCCTATGCTGCCCGACTGAAAGAACTCCAGCTCTATTCAGTCGCCACCGCTTGCTCAGAGGTGACCTTTGCCTAACATACAAGGCCATGTCAAACCCAGATTTGATGAATATGCTTCACCTCAAAAAATCTAGATCCATCAGAGCCACAAGAGCGGGAGACTTAAACCTCGACACGGCTATTAATAGGACGTGCTGGAGGGATAAATTCATCACCCAAAGACTCCCTATGCTGTGGAACAAAATCCCGGTATATGTGAGGCAGAGCACCTCGCTGGCCTTGTTCAAGAGAAATCTTGACCAATGGATGGGAGATCGCAGATATACCCCAGGGATTACCTCAGTGTCACTGCTCGACAGAGGCACAGCAAAATAATGGGTATAGTTCCCCATACTAAAGGGGTGGCGTAAGCCACAAAACTATGGGCTAGGCTTGTAAATGCCCTTGGGCAGATAGCCTAGTATGAACCTATGGGTTTTGAACATAGTTTCCCAAGGATACAGATTCCACTTCTACACACTACCAACCCCAAATGGTTGGCCAGACCTACCCCCAAATCAATGGGTGGAGGCCCAACAGCAGGTTCTCTCTCTTCTCGGTATCAGGGCTATTCAACCTGTCCCAGCAGAACAAAGGGGACAAGGTTTTTATTCTCAAGACTTTTTCTGGTACCCAGAAAAGACAACTCCTGGCATCCTATCCTGGACCTCTCTATTCTCAACACCTTTCTGGTGGTTCCAAAATTCAAAATGCTAACTCTTCAACAGCTTCTTCCTATGCTAGCCAAGGATGCCTGGCTGGCAACCCTAGACTTCAAGGAAGCTTACCTGCACATCCCAATAAGAGGATCCTGCAGACAATACCTACTTTTCAGGGTGGGCTCCATGCACTTTTCAGTTCTCTGCACTTCCCTTTGGCTTATCTACTGCGCTCAGGGTGTTCACAAAGTGTCTAGCTCCAGCCAGTGTATTTTGCAAGCAGAGAAATATTCAAATTTACCCATACATGGACGATTGTCTTGATTCAGGCAGAAAGCCAGGACTTGCTATTACAACACCTGGCATTCGTAAAGAAACTTCTAATCTGACTGGGGTACACCATCAACGAAAAGAAATCTCACCTAGTACCTTGCCAACTGATTGTATTCCTGGGAGCAAGCTTGAACACAACTTCCCAGATGGCATTCGTCACTCCGGAGAAACAAGTTTATTTGACAACCTACTTCAAACTATTGGCCACAAAACCCCAGCTATCTGCAAGGAAAATACTGCAAGCTCTGGGGTTCATGGCCTCTTGCATTCTACTAATTCCATATGCAAGATTGTATATGAGGAAAATCCAATGATATCTAAAAAGCTTATGGTGTCAACATTCTCCGGACCTGGAAGTAATGGGAAGTTGTTCAATCTCGCCATTTGTTCTTTACACGTGAGTTCGGTGCCGATCCATCGGCTCCGAGTTGGCTGCTTTCCAAGCTCAAGATCTTTGAGTAGCTCGAGGCACAGTCCCTATCGCATTATGCTCTCCTACCAACCCCAGATCGAGTTTGCCGCTGCAACAGATCTCACAATCTTCGGAGGAAGCTCGGGCCAGTAACCTTTTTTTCTTCTTAGAAGAATATATATTTGGGTATTTAGCTATCAGGGATCTGATATTTGTGAGACCTTTAATATTTTTCGTAATTGTTGTTCAGTGAGTTAACTATATAAGATTTTTTTTTTTGGTCTTTGTAATTCAGAGCGGTTGCTCCTAGGCCTTTAGCCTTACTTTAGTTGCGTTTTACTTGACAGGGCTCTATCAGATTTAATTCCCTATCCCCTCCTTGTTCATAGATGCTATTAGATTTGTTGTAGCTTAATTTTTTTGTGACAAAAACTTTTAGAAGAATACTTGTAGTCAGTTGCAGTTCAGGGATCTGAATTGTTAGGAGTTCTTAGTGGATTATTGACATTATTACATTATTGTAGTCAGGGATCTGATATTTGTGTGTGTTTCTTTGGTATCATGTCTGAGAAATAAAATCAGGATTTAAGAGGTGTGACTGTGGACAGAAGATGTTCATCACCGATAACCACGTTTCTTGTGTGTACTGCTTGGGTCCACTTCATGTGCAAGAGGATTGCTCTGTCTGCCATTCCTTCAGTGGCAGGGTTTTGTTAGAAAGGCGAAGGAAATTGGTGGATAGAGGGCTGTTGAAGCCAGATTTTCAAGTAGCACTAGACAAGACTGACCAGACCTCCAAGTCCTCGAAGGGGTCGAAGTCTTCTAGGTATCATCGGAGCACAAGTCCTCTGCTCCAAGCACCTCTGGCAAGACTCGGTCGCCGGCTCCGCAGCCTTCGGAGCCATGCACTGAACTCTTACCTCGGAGCCAAATCACAGTGTTGGAACCGGTGTCGGATGTTTTAAAGTCCCCGATCCTTAGGTCGGTGGCTTCTTCGGCTCCTTCAACCCGTTCTTCCGGTACCCTTTCTGACATCGATGTGGACCACGTGGTGCAGAGGCTTTTGGTGAACTCAGTCCTGGCCAAATTGCTTTCAGCTACGTCCCAACTGACTTCGAAGCCTATGACCCCCCCCCACCACGATGTCTGCTCCTCCTCCGAGGCCAGTCGAGCCTTCGGAGCTGGAAAGAGAGGATCTGATAGTGGTGGAACCCTTGGAGCTGAGGCCTGTTCCAGTGCCCTCAGCCCTGTCGACCTTGACTTCTTCGGTTCCGATCGAAGAGTCTCGGAGCCGACATTCTCTCGCTGGTTCCGGTGGAAGAGAGTCGAACCGACTCTTCGGTTCCAACTCTCCCTCTCGAGGCTTCAGCGCAGATGAGCTTGGCTCTGTCCTGGTTCGGAGCCTGTGATCGCAGTCACTGGGAGGTTGCAGTCTTCTTCGGAATCAGCGGACTCCTTGGGTCAGGAAACCGATGCCTTCAGTGCCATGAGGAGGGTCATGTCTGCAAAGACCCTTACCTCATTGAATCTTTCCTTTTCCTCCCCTAAAGGGCCACATTCTGTCTCTACACCACAGGTCCCTACTAAGCATCGAGACCCAGGGCCTTAAGTAACCCCATTGGGTGACCCCTGCTTGACAGAGACTTCACCAGACGCCCCCACTGATGAAGTCCCTAGAAAGAGAGTGTGCAAGAGGAGGCATTTAGATTCCCCTCAGGAATCCTTAACATCAGACACCGACTTAGAGGAATCAGAAGGGTCCCCACGGTCCTCCTCTGAGGATGTCTCATTTGCAGACATCCTTGAAATATTAAGGCAGAGGGGGGACTGGCAGTCCCTTACCCCTACTGAGGATGAGTCGGTGCTCCTGAAGGCCTTTGGGTTTCACCTTTCCACCTCCTGGGTTACTCCGCTTTTTGATGAATTAATGGACTTGGTCGCTCGAAGGGCGTGGGAGTCTCCTGATTCCATGGAACCGGTCCCTCGGAGGCCCAACAAATTTATTACCTCCCCTCAAGACAGGTCTTTTCTTACGAAGGGAGTACCCATTGATGCCATGGTGGTGGTGGCGGCCACCAAGAAAGAGATGTCAGAAACCTCTTCTTCTGTTCATTCTCCTAATAAAGACTCTAGGACAATGGACAGATATGGGAAATGCATTTTTAGTTCTGCGGCATTTGCAATGAGATCGCTTAACTATTTAACCCACTTTACCCATCTTCAATGAAATCTCCTCAAAGAGCATGGATATACTGTACATGGCACACAGATGATGCTGTTTCTGAGAAAGTGACGGCACAGCTTAACACCCTTAATTCTATTGTGAACTCGTCCATGCAGCTCATTTCTTATCCAGCTGATGGATTTAGCCGGGCAGCAGGTTCAGTGATAGCTCTGCGGAGACGATCCTAGAAGCGCTTATGCTCCTTTGCGGAAGCCTTCAAGTCTTCCTTTGTTAATACCCCATTCGATGGCTCTTCCTTGTTTGGACCTAAAGTCAAGGAGATACTCACTAGGTGTGAGCAGGAAGGAAAGACTCTATCTGCCATAGGAGTCCATTTTTCCAACACACTAGACCATACCCCAAAGGGCAGAAAGGTGGAAAAATGCAGTTCCAAAAGTCCCAAGGAGCTTTCCAGAACACACGTAGTGAACCCTCCTCCAGGGGCAGAGGAGGGGTGTATAATGGTAAACGCTGCCCAGGTGGCAGAAGGGGTCCGCAGAACCAGGGTGACAGGGAGCAGTTCCTTGGCAAGCCCTATCAGCGCTCCTGAGAGGAGGACCAACTGTCCTGCTCTGGAGGCAGTCGGGGGTCGCTTAGCTTTATACCCTGACGCCTGGCAAGGAATTACATCAGATTCTTGGGTAAAAAGCATGGTTACCAGAGGATACATCATTCCCTTCTCAGAAATCCACTTCCATTCATACAAGAATCCCAGACGTTCCACCCAGTCTGCGGAATCTAGCAGCCATAGAAATTCAAAGGCTGCTAGAAAAAAAGAGTCATCCAGCCAGTCCTGGCAAGCCAGGTAGGATCCGGAACTTACTCCAGGTTCTTTTTAGTTCCAAAGAAAACAGGGGATTGGAGGCCCATCTTAGACCTCAGCAGACTAAACACCTTTGGCAGAAAGGAAAAGTTCCAGATGGTCACGCTTCAATCGATACTTTCGTTTCTCGAAACGGGCGATTGGATGTGCTGTATACATCTCAAGGATGCGTACTACCACATCAAAATGGCCAGGCCATCCAGAGATCATTTGCGTTTCTGGCTGGGGGCCAGTCACTACCAATTCTGAGCTCTGCTCTTTGGTCTCACCACAGCCCCCAGAGTGTTCATCAAATGTATGGCAGTGGTCATGGCTCACCTGAGACGTTTAGAATTCCGGGTGTTTCCATATCTGGATGACTGGCTCCTCACTGCCACCACCAGGCATCAACTGATTTGTGCCAGAGATTACACTATCACCCTGTGTTCCAGGTTGGGCATAACCATAAATTTCGAAAAATCTGCTTTATTGACGTCGCAGCATATTTCCTTTATAGGAGCAGATCTAGACACCACCACCACCCTGGTCAGATTGCCTCAAGAAAGCATAATATCTTTACGAAGTCAAGTGTCCCATTTGTTAACGGAAAGGAAAGTTCCGACATTCCAGGTTCTGAAGCTGTTAGGCACCATGGCAGCGACACTCATAGCGGTTCCTCTGGGATGAATGCACACAAGGATACTCCAGTGGTTACTATTCACACAGTGGTCTTATCAACAGCTTCCAATGTCACACAAGATTCTTCTGACAAATGCTTGCAAAAAGGACCTTCTTTGGTGGTTGAAAAAGCCACCAAGTTACTGTGGGTCGCCCATTTGTACTCCCCCCCCCTCCCACAGCCACAGTGACCACGGATGCTTCCCTGATAGGGTGGGGGGACTGTTTCAGGGAAGAACTGTCCAAGGCATTTGGTCAGACATGGAATCTCATTTGCACATCAATGTCCTAGAGTTGAGAGCGGTGTTTCTAGCGTTGCAACACTTTCACGACTCTCTACCTCGAGAGACTATTGCAATACAGACAGACAACATGTCAGTAGTCTGGTACATCAACAAGTAAGGGGGAACAAGTCTTACCCCTTATGCCGAGAGGCCCTGAGAATTTGGCAGTGGGCTGTATCCACCGGGCGCTTTCTGATAGCAATGCACATACCCGGGTCATCCAACGAGATAGCGGACAAACTGAGCAGAGCCATTCTGTTGCCTCACGAGTGGTCCCTCAAAGAATGAGTGGCGGAAAGGATATTCCGCAGATGGGGCCAGCCTTGCTGCGACCTTTTTGCATCCCTGATGAATGCCAAATGCAGAAACTACTTTGCCCTGTACCCTCCACCGGGGGACAGCCCAAGGTGCTCACTTGTACACGATTGGCCCTCGGGTCTCCTTTATGCCTTTCCTCCAATCCCACTGATCCCTAGATTCTTACAGAAAGCCAAAAGCCTGGGAAGGACTGTTATTCTAATAGCTCCGTTTTGGCCTCAACAGATATGGTTCCCCTTCCGGCAGCAATACCAAGTGGAAGAACCTTGGGTTCTGGACCCAGTGCCAGACCTTCTGACTCATTCGTCAGGAGTTCTTCATCCCTCTCTTGTCTCCCTCAAACTGACAGCTTGGCTGCTCCACTTCCCAACCTAGCTAGGTCACATGATTTGTCTCCCGCGGTGCAACATATTTTAGTTTCCTCTCACAAAGTCTCAACCAGGAAACTTTATACCAGTAAATGGAAGCGATTTGTTCATTGGGCTTCTCAGTATGGTATTGATCCCTATGTTGCTCCTGTTCAAAGTATTCTGGAATTCTTGACTTTGCTCTTCCATGATGGTGCGGCAGCTTCTACGATAAGGGTTCAATTGGCTGCCATATCTAACTTCCATATGGGATGCAGTGGTTCTAATATTATGTCCCACAGATTATGTAAAGCCTTTTTGAAAGGAGCTCATCACCTTAGGCCACCTATCAGACATCCTGTTACTCCCTGGAATTTAAATTTGGTACTATCTCAACTCATTCTTCCCCCTTTTGAGCCTGCATCATCTTGTCCTTTGAAGTTCTGTTCTTGGAAGACAATTTTCCTGGTGGCTATTAGTTCGGCGCGTAGAGTTTCTGAACTACAAGCACTTTCTATCAGGCCTCCATATTTGGTCTTTTACCCCAACAGTGTGTCTTTAAGAACAAATACAACCTTTCTCCCTAAGGTCTGCTCCGAGGCAAACTTGAATCAGTCTATTGACCTTCCTACTTTTTTCAGACATCATGCTAATAGATTGGAGTACATGTTACATAAGCTTGATGTGCACAGACAGTTGAGGTTTATTTAGACAGAACAAAAGAATTTAGGAAATCTGATCAACTACTTGTTTCCTATATAGACAATAAGAAAGGTTCTTCTGTATCCAAAGTTACATTGTCCAAATGGATTTCTGATTGTATAAAATGTGTATATTCTTCAGCTAAACAACCTTTAGAACATGAAGTGAAAGCTCGTTCTACCAGGGCTGTTTCTACATCTTTAGCCCACGCAGCCCGTTTACCTTTGGACACCATTTGTGCAGCTGCTACTTAGTCCACACCTCATACGTTTATCACTCATTACAAAGTGGACAGGGCCTCCAGGGACAGGGCTTTCTTTGGTTCCACCGTTCTCAGGAATGCATTCCCATGAGCCGCCCAGGATTAGGGTGCTTGGGATGCTACCCACATGTAAAGAACAAACAGCGAGATTGAACAACTTCACATAAAGAAGTTATGTTCTTACCATAACGTTCCATGTGAGTTGTTCATCTCGCCTTTGTTCTTACACTCCCTCCCACCGTCCCCCTCCAGGTTCTGGAAGAATGGGTATGACTGCTGGTCTGATTGGTCTTGCTAGTGTCATTCTTTTCAGCCATATTATTGTTTAGCTATTGTAAATAGTTATGTACTATATACATGTTGTAATTTGGTTGCTTAGTCTGTTTTTTCTTGCTGGTTCAGCAAACTAGATCTGGGGTTGGTAGGAGAGCATCATGGGATAGGGACTGTGCCTCGAGCTACTCAAAGATTTTGAGCTTGGAAAGCAGCCGACTCTGAGCCGATGGATCGGCTCTGAACCCACGTGTAAAGAACAAAGGCAAGATGAATAACTTGCATGGAACGTTATGGTAAGAACATAACTTCATTTTTCTATCATTCCTTGTATGAAGACAGAGTTGCTTTGGTGGGCAGCGGCCTGCTACCACAACATGGGACTCCCTTTCACTCTACTCCCTGCCTCCCAAACCCTAACAGACACATCAGACCTTGCATGGGGGGCTCACATGGCAGGGCAGTGCAGTGCAGGGCAAATGGAACCCGAGACAGATGCACCTGCATATCAATCAAAAAGAAATGTTAGCTGTACAGAATTCTCTGACATCCTTCAAAGACCGTATTTTTTCAGGACAACTGTTGGTAAAGACAGACAACACCACAGTTATGTGGTACATAAACAAGCAGGAGGGAACCCACTCGTACCCTCTCTGCAGACTAGCCATGGCTCTGTGGAACACAGCCTTGAGCTACCAAGTACACTTACAAGCACAATTCTTGCCAGGCAAACTAAATTCACTGGCAGAAGATTTAAGCAGAAATCTCATGAACCCACACGAATGGAAACTAGAACCCAAAATATTCAACCTCTTGAGGAACAAATAGGGGACTCCAGAGGTAGACCTGTTTGCCTCCCCTCAGAACTACCAGTTGAACAAATTCTGCACAAGAACTCCCCACAGTCAAGCTTGGAAAGTGGATGCCCTGTCCTTTACCTGAGAAAGACACTCTGTTTATGCCTTTCCCCTTCTGCCTCTCCTCTCAAAGGTTCTACTAAAGATCAAACAGGACAAGCCAAGGACAATACTGATTGCACCAGACTGGCCACGCCAGCACTGGTACCCCCTCTTGCGCAATATGACACTGCTACAACCACGGCACCTGCCTCAGACCCCTTCCCTGCTGTCCCAGCAGGCGGGTCAGATTCTGCACCCTCTGCTTCAAACTGTGAACCTTGCAGCCTGAATAATTACCTGAGCTCTCCTCTAGCATCCCTCAGTAAGCAGGTGCTGGATGACATTCTGGAGGCAAGGAGGCCTAGAACTAGAAAATCCTATGCTGAAAAGTGGAGAAGATACTGTTCCTGGAGCCAGGCTCAGTGGATGGGCACAACAGTGCCCAGCTTACCTCATATTCTAGAGTACTTAACAGAAATGCTCTACAAGGGCCTATCCTTCTCGTCAATTAAAATTCATGCCTCTGCCATTTCAGCACATTATAATACTGAACCACCCCTCTTCTCTCACCCCTTGCTAAAACAATTCCTTAGAGGGGCCAAAAATGTAAGACCCCCCCCCCCAGGAGAGCTCCCACTCCAGCCTAGGACCTTAATTTTGTATTGGAAAAGCTCACTCTTCCCCTCTTTGATCCAGCTGCAACAGCAGAGTTGAAATTCCTTTCTTGGAAAACAACCTTCCTTCTAGCCATCACTTCAGCAAGAAGAGTGTCTGAATTACAGGCCATCATGGCAGTGGGAACCCTTCATTATCTTCCATGCGGACAGGGTTTCCCTCAGGACTAATCCTTCCTTTATGCCCAAGGTGGTGTCTAGTGTGGCCCTAAATCAGTCCATTCATTTGCCTACCTTTTTCCCCTAATCCACAAAACAAAGGGGAACGAATACTGCACTCTCTGGATGTGCACAGACAACCTAGATTCTATTTGGACAGGACTAAGCCTCTTAGAAAATCTGAACAGCTGCTAGTTGGCTTTGCTGCAGGGGCAGAGGGGAAGGCCATTTCAAAGCAAACCATTTCCAACTGGATAGCCCATTGCAGTCATTTCTGCTACAAGCACCATGTAAAACCTACCCCACAGGGGATAAGATCACATTCCACCAGGGCTGCATCTACCTCTGTGACATTTCTCAGAGGAGTCCCTACCAGGGACATCCTAGAAGCTGCTACCTGGAGCTCTGTACATACCTTCACCAAGCATTACTACATGCCTATCTTTTCAAAATCCAGAGCTGGGTTTGCCACTGCAGTCTTGCAGGGCTTAATAGCTGGCCCTAACGCTCTTTAACTTCCTCCTCCCTTCCTTAGCTTTGGGAATCAACCCAAATATGATGACTGCAACAGTGAAACACGAAGAACATAGTACAGTTGTGTACACTTACCATAAATGTAGATGTTTGAGTGTGTTCACTGTTGCAGTCCTGGTTACCCTCCCTCCAACCCCTTGACGTCTCTTGGCTCTACCTTTCCTTCTTGTTGGTATATTTATTTTTTCTTGTGTATTTGCTTTTTGATGAGGGTGTACCATACCATATAATTGCTTCCTATTGTGGGGGCACCTGACATCTGTGGCAAGAAAAACTGATGTAATGGCTTCGGCTGTATATTTTATACCCCCTGACGACCTGACGTCAGGGAAGAAGCGACAGCATCATGCGCAAAAATCCGAAGACTCTGGTATTCAGGCCGGCTGAGGGCTACCTGCAGGCAGATAACCCAAATGTGATGACTGCAGCAGTGAATACACTCAAACATCTACATTTATGGTAAGTGTACACAACTGTACTTTTTGCGGACATCTCTGCCACACTTTGGTGATTGTGGTACAGCTTGGTATATGAAATAAACTACCTTACTGAAGCCTAGAATACAGGCACAGCAGACAAACTAGGCATAACAGAAACTTGCCAGTGTGTAACTAGGAAGGGAAAGAAAAAATATCACATGGGCTGTTCTTTATCCTGCATAGTTAGCAGTAAAAATATCTAGCAAAGTCTAATCCCCTACAGAAGGTAGTAGACTACAGAAGTAATGCAGTAACAGTACAGGGGGTGTGACCAGGGCTGGCCTTTGGTCAACTGTGCCCTAAGCAAAAGGGATTCATAGCATGCCCCCCCCTCACCACCCAGTGTCCCTATCCAGTTTGTCTTGCTTTTTATTTTTTTACCGTATCCATTCAACATATTTTAAAGAAACCATTTCTTTACTACAAAAAATAAACAAATACTGGAAAAGCCCCCCTGCTGGAGCAGCAGCCTAAGTGGACACCTAGTTGTCTTATGCCTAAGGCCGGCTGTGGGTGTGGCAGATGCGCCACCAGCAACCATGCTTCATTTGAATGCTCCATTTTCAAAGATGGGACAGGGGGCTTAGAGTGTCTTACTGATTTTAAAATGACAGCTGATAATATCACAGATCTTGGTGATTTGAAAATGACAACTGGTAATATAATATATCATCACAGAACTTTTACCAGCAATACTGCTTATATGTCTGGTCTATAGCTAACAAAATCAGATATAATGGAAGCAAGTGTTGTAGAAAAGACCATAAACTGTAAGAATACAGCACAGACAGCTCAACGAATTACAGCACACTGGTTTATTCAGAGGCAGCACTCCACAAAGTAAAGCACAGCTAACAAACCCCGATGATTTGAGGAAGAATGCATTGATTCCTTGTGAATGTATGATGCATTTATAGACAGTCTTCAAGCATGTATAGTACTAAGGTGCAGACGCCCGTGGTAGGCGTATATTACTGAGCAGCAACTAGGAGTCTGAAGATCTAATTGACATGGCTACTCACTCAAGACAATGAGTAGCTAAAAATGTATAGATCTAGTAGAGAAAAAAGAAAAACTTTACAGGATAACGTACAATCCCATATAAGTATACTGTGAAGTCTAAATTAATTAATCTCACTTCTTTTACAGGTACGGTTCCCTTCACATTTTAGTTCAGATCTGAAAGACTTACTGAGGAATTTGCTCCAGGTAGACTTGACTAAACGATACGGCAACCTTAAGAATGGTGTAAATGACATTAAAAATCACAAATGGTTTGCAACTACAGATTGGATTGCCATCTACCAGAGAAAGGTGTGTATGCCAAGATTAAAATAGTTGTTGTCTCCAAGTATGTTCTTGCTTGCATAGAACAATATGTTTATACAGTGAAAGTCAGTGCATAATTTTAGGGGGAAAGTGGTTTAACATCTTTATATCAGCATTGTCTGTGGTTGCAGTAAATCCTCAACTGTCCTCCTTTCAGAAGCTGATGTGTATTGAACATTTTCTTTATCGACTACTTCTCATAAAGATCTGTTCTTTGAGCGTGTCCTTAAGGTGAAGAATGATGCACTAGGCTGGCAAGAAGTATTGCATTATATAATGTGAGAGATAGTTGTAGTCTAGTGTGCCCATTTTGGATGTATGTGATTTGAACCACCATCACCAAGGGTGGCCTGACTACCGCCAGCTGTGGTGTGCCAGGCATTTAGAGAAGTTTTTTCATATTGTACTCTAAGGTCCTACACTGCTGCTGCCCCCCCCCCCCCAGCGGTTGTGTGCGTCCCCTGGAATCAGGAATGTTCTTGGGTAAAACCAAGTCATATGCAAAGTATCCCATAGGCTCCCCACTGCCTTCCAATGCCCCCCCCCCCCCAGTGTGTCTACATCCTGGCTTTCCCATACCATGCAGATTTATTTCATGTATTTCATTCATTTATTTTTGCTTTCTCACACCCTGTCTTACTTGTTAGCTCTTCCACACATCCTTTAATCTTTTCAGTCCACCATAACTGGCCAAAACTACACTGTTAACAACTGTGGAGGAAATAGCTAAATTGAGACAGAAGTTTGTGGGCCACTAGGCTCCCCAAACCCATGCAGTTCTACATGCTCTGAGGTGCATCCCCCCAAACTTTTTGAACTAATGATAGCTTGAACAAAATTATGACTAAAGAAATAAATTTTGTCTTAATTTTTCTTTCAAGGAAGAAGTAAGTTGTTACCAAAGTTTAATGCTAGAAGCTGACAAAACAGCCATAAACAGAGAACGCACAAATCATACCCGGGAATAGTGAGTGCCTCTTTCACTACCCCTAATATATATCTCAACATGTTTGTGTCAACATATATACACACAAAGTGCCTGCCTCCTTATCCCAGTTTCCAAGAGATAGCCACTCAAATGCATGTCTGATGTTTGAGAAAAGGGAAAAAAATAAGATCACATTAATTTGTGGTGTATTTCAACTTGTTCTTCGACAACACACTAACACTAGACAAATTATAGTGATCTTCTTTGCACATTTATGAGGTTTGATAGGAATGTTAAAGAAATGAGTATGCTGTCCCCAGCCCTCACACAAACTATAGAAACCTGCTGTGCACACCTGTAAAGTTTATGTAGAAAATTAAAGAAATAACCACACTGTTCCCAACCCCACACAAGTTGTAACAATCTTCTGTGCAAACCTCAGAGTTTTGATTGTGATGAAAGCTAAAGAAATAATGACAACACTGCATTTAACACCCCACACAAGATAGAACTACTTACCTTCTTTGCACATTTGCGAGTGGGACAAGTTTTACAGTAGATAAAGTCCAGAATAGAGGCCTCTAGTAAGCCTTTGTCAAAATTGATTTATACAGCCTGGAGTGTGAGGGACACTGCGCCTCCAATAAACTTTGAGGGTCTAGCTGTTCTGTGATACAATTTACATATCTTATTTTTGAAATATGATGACTTGTTTACTGATTTTTTTTTTAATGTTGCCCAGAATAGTTTTATATATATATATATATATATATATATATATATATATATATATATATATATGCCTGCCAATGCATACATTCAGCAATAAAGATAAGTGAAGATTTTTCATTTCTTGATGTGTTTTTAATTTATTTTAACAGTCTGTATCTCTTGTTGCTAAGGTTTTTAAACCTATATTAATAACTCCAGTAAACGGGTGAACTACGTTTTGCCAGGTAAGTGGGCCAGTTGTTTATATTAAGCCCTAATTTCTTTATGTAGTGAGTGACAGTCAAGGCTATTTCAGGACTTGCATTGGAGTTTAAGAAATTCTATGCTGGTCAGTCACAAAGTTGAGGTTTTTCCACCCTTCCATGCTGTTGTTGCTGTCTTAAATCCAGTGCATCTGTTGTTGCCTGCTCCTTATGATACAAATAATTCCCTCCTTCCCTCTCCTTGTTTATTGGCTGTTGTAAGCTCTTAAGTATCATTTTGCAGAGTCTTTCCGCTTAAACTATTTAAGTACATTTGCCCTCCCACTGTATTTCTTAGAACCAGAATACAGTGTGTGCACCATGCCAGTCCTTGTTTTTTTTAATTTTGGTGGCTCTTGACTTGCTGGTACTTACTATAAGGTTGTCTTAGGTAGCTTCTCCCATTTTTTTCTTGTCTGCTTATAGTAGTAAGAACTAGTGGATCAAATTGGGAAGCATCTTCCCCAAGTGAATTTTCTTTTCTTGTCTAAACACATAAGCACTGGACAAGATGGAAGTTCAGCCTGCCAGTTTCACATCTGTTGACTGTCTTAGAAGACTAGCTCTTCTAAGACAGTGTGCAAACTACCTTTTGCTTACAGGTAATAGACATACTCATCACTAATAATTCAATCTGTGAGGTATAAATATTCAGTTAACCTGAATACTTCCCTGTTACCTGTAATCTTTCACTGTGAGCTTCGTATACCTTTACCACAATACTTCTCTAAATTGCACCAAAGCATGTTATGCTAAGGATGCAAAACAATCACTTCCAAAAGCCTCCTAAAAATAAGATGAAGTCTTAGCAAAAATCAGGTCACTCATCTACACCTCCTATAAAGTGTCATACTGAGGAAAAACAGTCCAGTCATAAGACTTTGCTCTATAGTAGCAATAAAAATTGTTTAATGTTAGGCGACTCTGTTGTCAGGCACATGGACTCTTCACTGTCAAGGTTAGACAAGAAGAGGCTTACAGTGAGTTGTCTTTCAGGTGCTGGTTGTGATGTTACATGCCCCTAAGGACCTTAATTCTTGACAACTATAGCTATAATATGGTAGTGGTGCATGAGGAAATGAATACCTTGAGATGTAGAATTCTGGAGCATATGCAGAGAGACAAGTCAGAACTTTCCAGGCATGTTACAAAATTAGATAAGACACTAGTCCTGAGTGGAATCCTTTCTTTATCTCAAATAGAGAAAAAATAATACTATAATTGGCTACAATCATTTGTTTTATAATAGCCGGTGTCATTCCAGGGGAATCCACTATATAACAGTATAGGGCAAGATACTTAGTAGTCCAGCTTGCCTTAACAAGGATGGCCTACAGTTCTCATTTCAAGACTTTTGCTTTTGCTAAAGGCTTTGCTGCCCATAGTGCCTTTTTAGGAAACGTCCAGTTGATAGGAATTCCAATGTAACCAATTAATCAGTCCTGAAGTTATATATCAGATTGCATTAAGGTGACCTTAAAAAAAAAAAAAAAGTAAACTGAGATGATGATGCTTTCCAAACCCTCATCTTCTTCCCCTCCTTACCACTGCAGGTGTACAACAGATGTGCTACAAGACGAGGGGACAGTACAGTAGAGAGTCTATTATCCGAACTAATTGAGACCTAGGGTAGTTTGGGTAATCACATTGTTTGGATAATCAAACATATAGTTGAACCAGATAAAAAAAAAAAAACTTCTAAAATCTTGCTTTTTCTGCATACACTTTTTAACCACTCTGTGATTCCAGTGGACAATAAAGAATATTTTTCGCACACTAGTGGGCTGCAGGCTCAAAAAACATGCACAAGCAAATACATATAGCGTTTACATATTCAGACTTTTGTGACAAAAACCTTGGAAGGCTGCGTTCACATAATTGACATTTCAGATAATCGACTCTCTACTGTATGTTTTGTTGCTGCCTTCCCCCACCTTAACCCTGTCAAATAAGAGGTTGATGCCTTGAGTGTAAAAACCTCCCTCCTCCCACATTATTACAATGAGGAGTCACTGAGGGCTTGCTTTTTGCTACCCTTCATGTTAATTTCCAACATCCCTAGCCTGTGCCCTCTTTTCACCCTTGTGGATTTACAACACTCCACCAACTCAGACACTGTGCTCTTGGGGTCCAGGTTAGAGTGAATATCCTTAGTCTATGTCTGATGACCCCTCCTTCCTTGGGCCTCTGTTCCACTCCTTAACATTTGTGTTTTGATTCTTATGTGCTCATATCCCCTGGTGAGTAACAAATATAAGTTCAGTAGTTCTAAATGCTGTTTATATTTCTTTCCGTTCATCTCACTGGTGACTCTTGCTACATTCTACTGAATAATTTTAATTTGTTTCACATTTTGTTTCTATGTACAAGTCTCCAGAATTGTTCTTGGCACTCTAGATGTGTTCACATTAACATTCTTCAAAGTGAAAATACAACATTCCTTTCCCTGAAGATTAAACCCCCAAAAATAATGCCCATCACTTTGTTGACTGTTCCTGCTGCCATTTTACCTGTGCCTAATGGTCAGCGGCTAGTGTGGTGATCACTACTAAGTCCTTTTCATCCATTATTTCTCATCTAGTTTAGCATCCTCTGACTTGTGTGTGACCTTTGGCTGTTGAGTCCACAGTGCAGAACCTTGCATTTAATCTGTATTTATATTTGTGCTCATGTGTAGAGCACTTCTGAGTCCATTTTCAGGCTTTTTCTCCTTAATGAGGACTGGGCTCAGTTTCACTTTTGTATCATCTGCTAAGTAGGTTTATTCTGTTAGTGAATGACTTGTTGGAGACAAATGTGTTGAATATTGAGGACTGCAGCAGTGACCCTTATGGCACTCCACTTATCACATCCCTGACAGCCTCTTTCTAGCCACCGTTTTTAGTTGTTCCACTCAGCCATCCCCCTGCTCAAGTCATCAGTTTCTGACATTCTCTTCACCCTCTCAGCTTACGCAGTCCTTCATGTGGCACTGTATCAGAGATCTTACTGATATCAAGACATACCACATCCACTGGCACTTGTATATCCATCTCTGCTCTTACCCAGTCATGGGACTCTATGAGATTTAATTGACAGCTATGCTATGCAGTTTGGGTCCCAAAGCTGCTTATCCTTTCAGATATTGGAATTGATCTTTCAAGGTCGTTTGTCCTCTTTCCATCAGTCTAGCTGACCTGTAGTTAGCTGGACAGGCCCTGTTACCTCCCTTGACTAAAGAAAAGTTTATCAGAGATCTGTTAAGTATCCATTTGAGTGGTTCTTTCAAGGTACTTTTATGTTTTTGAGTACTGTGACTGGTACAACAGCTGTGCTGTTTCCTTTGTCCTGCTGTAAACTTAGCAGTTATTTTTCTATTTTTCCCTCCAAGTTGCCCACGTCTCACCTCCCATTGCCACTTTGCCGCCAGCATGGTACCTTTCCCTCTTCTTTTTTTGTGACTGTGGAGTCAAAGCGTTCATTACTTCAGCAATGTCACCGTCTCCCATAACCTCCTTTTCATTCTTGATCAGTTTGTTTAGATTGGTATCCTGTTTGACTGCAATGTGCATAAGAAAGAATTTCCCCACTTTATCCCTAAGCTAGTTTCCTTTCCAGCCTGACCTTGGCCTTCCTCACATGTTTATTCTTGTCTTCTTTTATCTCCTTTTCCTAATTTCCTACCATCTGAAAGTTTTCTTATTCTTGACTACTTCTCGATGACCCTGTTGTGCCACTTCACTCAGCTTTTGAGCTGTGCATGTCTTCTTTTGAGAAAAAGCTGTGTATGCCTTTCTGATTGTTGCTTATAAATCTTATCTACAGGTTGTTCAGTCCTCTGCTCCTCACCATAGTTTTAATTTATTCTGTGCCTCCTTCTCAGCTGCACCTATTTCATCTTTCAGTAGTCCAGACTGCTGACATTGTCCTTTGGGTTTCCACTGCTCTGTCTAAGGTGAACCGTAGAATAACACAGTCACTTTTATTCAGAGGAGATGTGATCTTCACATTGTAAACTTTGCCCAATGTAAAGAGTATAATTCCAGAATGTTGTTTTGTTTGATGCCTTCTTGCACCAGCTGATCAAGTTCTTCCTGATTCAGGCTTTCTGTCAAGACACTTTTGTCTATTTTGCTCTGGTTTCTGTAGGAAATGGTCAGACATCAGGTAGGAGATGGAGGTCTCATTTTGTGCCTAGTTTCTGAAGCTGTCTGCTAAGAGACTGTCCTTCACCACTGGAGTGCAATAGATAATGCCCAGTTTTCCCACATGCTGCATGCAGTTTGACTGCCATTGTTCTTACCCTCTTCACCACTCCTTTTCTGTCTTGACTTCCCCTCTTCTTTGTCCATCGCATCACAGGTTGTCTCATCTGTTAGATTCCTACATAAAAAGTCACCCCTTCCCATTTCCTTTTTGTCCTGATAGGCTGCTGTAATGGACATGTCTTCATTCCTCTTTTCCGCTACTTGGGCCACTATTCACACTTGTCCAAGGACCAGAGATTAGGTATGCTGTTCTGAAGGTATGCTGTGACTAGATCCTCACTTTGGAATCAAGCTGCTACTAGGGTAGTTAGCTGCTTTAATATTTCTCATGTGGATAGAAAGATAGAGAAAGGCATGGGTCGGCCTTAGGCATAGGCGAACTAGGTGACCGCCTAGGGTGCCATTCAGGCTGGCCTCATAAAGGGCGCAAATTTCATTTATTTATTTAGTATAATTAATTTTTCTCATTCTGTAAAGTTTGCGCTGTTCTCAGTGCCCTGTCTCTGAGTGCATCCCAAATGTATTGTGGTGTTTGCGCCCTCCCCCGACTTCCATAGTTCTGTCCAATGGTGCCAGAACCATAGGACAAGGGGGAGGGCAAACACCTTCCCACTTTTAAAGCTGTGGGTTGATCGGAAGGCTTCAGCAATTAAAAAAAAAAGTGGTGCAAGCGTCTTCTGCTTTAAGGTGGACCGTGAATGGCATGCACGCACACCAACGTGGATGCAAATACATTCCGCACTTGCACACGGAATTTAAGCTTGCAATTCTGTTTAATTAATCTTCATGGATCTGAGCAACGGCTGCCTGTTTTCATGAATCTGGGATGATGCAACTGCCAATAGAGGTGATGAACATTAGCAACATTAGTTGTAAAATGCTTATTTTTAACTTTGCAAAAGACTGCTCCAGAAACATTAACTGTCTCACAGAGGCTGTACATGGTGTTAACCTGATAACATCCATAATATAACCATGGGAGCTGTTGTATTCACACTGTTTTAAATGCATACTATCATTACTCCTTTAAAAGAGAAAATGCTAACAAGATATGCATTAAATCTATTACTATTGTCCTCAACAGCACTAGACTCCTTTTAATCAGAAAGCTAAGTCCCTCCTGTTTCATGTGTCTCATTTTGTTTATATAGTTATATAACCACTTAAATTTGACTTTGGTGACTAAGTCTTGTTCAGATCTACCATCTAACATTTTAATCAACATTTTTAACTTGGGTGGCTCTCTCTTAATTTCTAATAATTTTCTCTCACAAGGGAACATCCAAGTCTTTAATCATGTCTTTATTTCCCTTTGTACTTAGGTTATAATCCTACAGTAAAAGCATGTTTATGTTTTACTTCTTATTTGTCATGTACATTAAAATATTTCAGTAATAAACCCTCAAAGAACAGCATAGAAAATTTCAGTACTCTCTGTTGTGTCTTTACCTTTAATCTCTTTAGTTCACTGAATTACTTTGTTTGATTACTAGGTTTGTGGAATGATTCAAGAAATATACTTTTCGCTCACAGTCTGAGCACAGGAAAATGTGGAGTAAAATATAAGCATTAAACAACAGCCATTGCATACTTGAAAGAGGAATACCTTTCTGTCAATACTGAGTAGGTAGTTTGACATTTGCTGTTCTATCACTACAATAACTATTAGCTTCTTACATAGCTTCCTCAACCAAGCACTGAGTACAATAAAATAAGATGGTCACACAATACTATTAATAGAATTATGTGGATGTTTAGTTGAATTTTTGCCAGGAGTAAGGAATTAGACATTAAAGGAATATGTTGATTCAAGCTAAGCTAAAAAGAGAATTTTGGACTGCAAAATATATTACAAAGAAATTAGAGTAAGACCTAAACTATCATCATAGGCTGAAAAAACTGAAGAACTAGAACAGTATGAGTTGTTCACGTGGATTAAAATGTTTTATACATTTGGCTCTCCAAGGAAAAAGACAATGATATGAGCTTGAAATGAAGAATCTGATTTTTTTTCTTCCTGATTAACCACTTCAGTAGCATGTACCATGTTCCATGCAGATGAAGTAAATGATAGTGTTCTGGTGCCACTTTCTTTATAAGCTGCACTCATGCACAACTGATCACACATGATAATGATGCTTCCACCATAGTCTGGAAATATTTCTATCTGGCCCAGTAAATTTCCAGGGGAATATCTTCCAGATCCAGAGGAGTCATCCTACTACTGTGCTCTTCATCAGAACCATCATGAAATACAATACTCCCCCTTGATATGTATAAGTTCATAGGTAGGTACTAGGCTATCGGCCCAAGGGCCTATGTAAGCCTAGCCAACAAGGTTCCCCTGGCTTACGCCACCCAAGAAAGTTATTTTCCTCTGCCACTGTCGAGCAGAGACACAGAAGTGATCCCCGGGGTGTATTTCCTATTTCCCATGCCCTCATCAAGATTTTTCTTGAAGAGTGCTGATAAAGAACTTTGCTTGATATAGATGGGTAGCCTATTCCAGAGTATGGGAAGTCTCTGGGACAGGAATCTATCCCTCTAGCATGTCCTGTTTATTGTGGTGACAAGGTTTAGGTCCCTAGAGTGTGTAGCTCGGAAGGATTGGGATTTCTTTAGGTGTAGCATGTCCAACAGCTCTGGGTTTGACATAGCTTTATATGTTAGACAGAGATCACCTCGGAGTAGGTGATATGCTACGGAGTAAAGCTAGAGTTTTTTGAGGCGGGTTCCGTCCTGGGACCTCTCCTGTTTGGTATCTATATACCTCTACATATACAGTTACTGCTGTTTTTGCTACTTTTCTGTTAAAAAAAAAACAACTGTAAGCCTGTTTCCTACCTTTCCTGTAACTAGTGCTCCAGATACAGATTTGCTGTATCCAGGACTGTGTATGTAAGCTAAGTCCAAGTATATCATTCAGGTGGAAGGGCCCCAAAGATTTCTAAGATTTCTAGCAAAGAAAACTGAAGGTGTTAAATCCTTTGACTGTCTTGATAGATTTTTCATGCATCTTGTTACACTCAATAGGTGCCTGACTTCTCAAAGATGACCTGCATCTCATTTTCTGAGCAGTGAAGGACCCAGTCCTATTTACCCTCCTGTTGCTTCACTAACCAGTGGTTCTCAAAACAATCATACTAGGCATCTAAATTTCCGACAACAAATTAACAAGACCCACTGTAGGGATACTTTTCTTAAAGTTTTACTAGCCTATGGAATAAGTTAGCACTACAGGTCAAAGTGCTATTATAACTACCTTTAAGCTTAGTCTTGATGACTGGATGGTTAGTCACAAACCTACGCTAGTTTTTTTTTTTTATTATTATTATTATTTTTTTTTTACAAGAAACATCTTTATTAAATTATCATGTATGACATAGGCAATCATACATTTACATAAAGGAAAATAAACCATGCTGACATAATTTTTGTTGCAAACATCATACGTCACAAACCATACTGACATGATTTTATTTGCAAACATTATACGTCATTTATAATCTGTCCAATCATTGTCAGCCAAACATTACATAACTCATTCAAATGCTGCCTCCTTTTAAACCTCATTCTTCCCTTGTATGTACTGTTCCCACAAGTCCCTGAGGCTTAAGCTACTGTACATAGGGAGGAGAGAGGTTGTAATTCTACTTTCACTGAGCTGTAAGACTCACTTGCCTACCCCAAAGTAAATTAAACTTTTTAGATTAACTTAAGCAACCCTTTATAACAAGGCACATGGGCTTCTATGTTCTGAGGACACGACCTTTATAGTAAAATATGTGTGAAGGATAACAGATAAACAGATGTGAACAGATAAAGCAAGTTTATTAAAGAAACATTCCTCCACTTACAGTTAAACTACATTGCAAGGTATCTTTTCTTTCTATGCATTTAAATAATTGAAGGAAATAAATGGAATGTCTTTCTTGGGGTGTAACCTGCCTGTGGGTGTGGCTCAAATAGGAGTGTTTCATGAGAATGGTGTGGGTGGGGCTTAAGGGGCGCCAGAGCACTACTTCGTTTATGGCACCATTTCAGCTAAGGACGGCCCTGGGGAAAGGTAATAGATAAGGAAGAGGCCAAGAATTTATATGGACTGCAGGCTAGAGACTTGCTTCCCTAGCAAGGATTGATATCAAGAGTATAGACAAAGAAAAAAATAGCGGGATCCTAAGCGAAAGACCAGCGCTGGAAGAATTTTTAGCAGAATCTAGAACAGAAGCTGCTGTTAAGGAATAATTAGTAGAGCATAAAAAATATTGCATGATGACTATAAAAATCAACCAGAGGAGGTTAGAAAGGATTGGGAAGAGTGACTGGATAAACAGTTCACAAAGAAACGGGGGGGGGGTTGGTTGGTTATATGTATGTCTCCCAAGTAAACAACAAATTCTAGAAGATTTAGGATCTTTTCTTGGAAGTGTTTTCATAGGTATTTTTTATACCCCAAGTAGACTCCAAAGAATTCTTTCTCCGGTAGACAGCAAATGTTGGAGATCTGATACGGAAGAAAGAGGTAATTGGGAACATGTTTTCTGGGAGTGCAATGAGTTGGCAGACTTTAAAGATTCCCTGCAGACTACTCTATCAGAAATACGGGTGAACAAATTGGGTATGACTAAGAAAAATTTTTTTTTTTGAGCTATGATACAAAATCTGAATTGCCTAGACATAGTAATGCCTTGCTAGTCTAATTATGGTGGCTGACAAAAAAGCAATTACTAAGAAATGGAAATCAAAGTCTAAACCAACTGTACTAGAAGTAGTGAGTATAGTGACAGAGATTATACAACTGGAAATGGGACCCTTGGAAAAGGTAGGAGCAAATTACAAAATGGAAATTGTGGGAAATAATATATGCAGATGAAGAATGAGGTTTAAAAGAAGGCAGGATTCGAATGAGCTATGTAATGTTTGCCTGACAGTGACCGGATAGATTATAAGTGATGTATAATGTTTGCAACTAAAATTATGTCAGTATGGTTTGTTTTCATTTATATAAATGTAAGCCATACGTGATAATTTAATAATGATGTTTCTTGTTTAATAATAAAAGAAAGAAATGCTATTGCAGTGGTGAGCCTTATGATGAGCATACTACAATTGTGCAGATATACTTCCTATTGCAGTAAATGCTCAAAGAACAAGATCACTGTTGCATTAAAGGTTCCCACCTTCCCATTTGCCTGTGTTCTTTCTTACCTGGGATTTGAAGATGGAAGGGAGTTAAAAAGGGATATCTCTCACAACATAAGGACTTCAGGTCAAAGGGCCTGTGCTCTCTTCCTGTTACACATATACTTTAGTCATGTCTTGAGGGGAGTGAGAATTTGCACCTATCTCTCCATTTTCCAGTTTGCTCTTGGAGGGTCTATAGGATGGCTTCACTAGCACACTACTAGGCAGAGACAGGCAGGGCAAATCCCATGCCAATAACCTGGGAGTTCTTTTAGTCTCATGATCAGGGAGCAGTGGAGCACACAATGCCTTTATTTGCCAAAAAAGAACTTAAGATGACATAGACAACTGTCACTTTTTAGATGAACATCATATTGATTTCCTAAGCATGGAAGGGAGTTCAGCTTAACTATAGGAATGTTCAAAAGCTCTAAAGATCAGGCTGGAAGGGAGGACCTCCACTTTCAACTAATTTCCCATGAATAATAAATGACTACAGCAGTGGTTCTGTTATTCAAACATCTGCTCTTTAAACATATGTACTTTTTGGGTGTTATAGTTTAAATGCTTTTAGATATATATCAGTGGTGTCATGCAAAGCTCTCAACAACTGTCCCTAGGTTGAATCAGTTTGCATCATGTTATGACCTTATTCCCTATACAGTGTTAATGCCTCTGTTATTTTCACTGTACGTTTCCTCTTATTTATGCTTTAAAAAAGCTAATATTGTGGATCCACTAAATTCTCTCAAGACACTAAACCTCATGGCACATTAACATGATTGATATGCCCTATGCTGACCACCTTAAAAACTCCAGCTATACTCTGTCGCATATCGTCTACTCAGAGGCAATCTTTGCTTAACATACAAGGTCATGTCAAACTCAAGCTGTTGGACATGCTACACTTAAAGAAATCCCAATTCCCAAGAGCCACATACTCCATGAATCTAAACATTGTCATCGCAATAAACAAAACATGCTGGAGGGATAAGTTCCTGACCCAGAGACTCCCCAGACTCTGAGTAGACTGCCCATACATGTTGAGCAGTGCGCCTCTTTGGCCCTCTTCAAAAGGAACCTTGACGATTGGATGGGAGAAAGGAAATTCACCCCGGGGATCACGTCAGTCGCCCTGCTAAACAGGAGTCCAGGGAAGTAAACAGTGTGGGAAGAAATAGCCAGGGAATTGTTATGGCTAGGCTTGTATAGGCCCTAGGGCCGATAGCTTAGTACTAACTTATGAACCTAATACCCAAGGGGAAAAAAATTAACTTTCAACTTCACGTAGATAAAACCAGTAACAGATTTCACCGTTTACGTTTGTTGGACTTAGAAGGTTTCGGTTTTTCTACCTTTTGCTACAGAATCTACTTGAAGGAAAAGGAATTCTGTTCTCAAAAAAATGAATATTGGCAGCCCTTTAACTACAACAACATAACATCTAACAAAAATGATAAAGCTCTACAGGACATTTATTGCAAAATGTCATTTCATTAGTGTCTCTCCACAACTAGAACATTTTGTCTAGCAGTCCAAAAAGTAAAACTGCTGTCTGTCAGTTAAAAGACTAACCTCTAACTAGGCTCTCAGTTACCTGAAGTATTAAAACTAGAAATATTCATCCCCACCAGATTTAAAATTTACCAAGAGGGTCACTTACTACAACTTCAAAGAACAAACATACTTGGCAGCCAGGGCTAAAAACACCCAAAAGAAAGATAGTGTACTCAGCACTACTTTCCTATTGTAGGAAATAGTTTTGGAATCATTAGCCCTGAACTTAAAAGATCTCTTCCACTAAATTCCAGTCTTAATTTCAAAGTGCATCTCCTCATAAAGCCCAATGCAAATGCATTTTTTTCAGACCACATCACTTAACTTGTTACCTTTTAGTTGTTCATAGGTATTTACTAGTCTACTGATCTCCAAGAATCTTTAAAAGCCTAGCTCTGCATTACCCTGAAGTTTTTAGCCCTTGTAATGTAAATATGAATAATCCATAGTTGTACAGAATGGTTTACCATCAGAAGGTCAAACCTGATCCCATCGAATGATGGGATCGTTGACCAACTTTCGCGAAACCGACAATGTCGAATTCTGACATTGTTGAAATACGGCTCGCCGTAAACTTCAGAATGGGCATTAACATAGGTCGAGATAGGGGCAAGATTCGTACTTTGACAATGTCAGTTTTGACATTGTTGCCATTCGGCCTCCAGACTTCTACTGAAGTGGGTTCGACTGAACCCACTTCGAACTTTTGATTGTCACCCGTACAGAACATTTACATGTTATCCCTATACATAAGGGACAAGGGTGCTGATGCAATTGAATTTACATTTTCCCATCCATTTGTCCAGATTGTGTTTAGGTAGAGTAAGTACTTTGCTTCATGTGGAGAGGAAGATTACCAAAGAAGTGGTGTTCTCTGATGCATATATTTATTTCTCCATCATTTCCTATTTATGTTTCAGAAGAGATTGCAATCTCATGAGTGGATGTTAATGCCACCATTGGATTTGCAGGTGTGCAATAGATCTGCCAGGATAGGGTCTGTTGAGATGTCCTTCTGTTCCAATGTTGCAGTATTCTACATATGGGTTTACTCCTCTTGTCTCGCGTACGTACAGCCAGTGTACAAAAGTTTTCAGTCCCTCTGATGTGCCTGAGGGAAACGTGGGCCATAAAAGTGACATGTACACACACCAGCCCTCAGAACTTCTCAGCCGCCAGTCGTACGCCAGGTGTTCCTGCTACCGCTGATGTCGGATTCAAAGAATTAAGATAAGTGTGCCATTGAGGACCCTTTCAGTCCTTCCTTTTACTTGTATTGCCTGTTCATGTCATCCAGAAAGGGCAAATATAAGTGTGGCAGGCAGTTTCCCCACAAGGACGTCCACAATTATTGTCTTTTCTGCTTGGGGCAGTCACATGACTGTAAGACCTGCCCCGTTTGTCAGATGTTTGTACCTAAGACCCTACATAGCCGCTTGCAGATTGCATTAGGGATGGAGGGCTCCTCCGACATTCCTTCGGAACTGCCAAAAAAGAAGGCCAAGACCTTATGGCCTGTCTGTTCCAATGGGTGTCTACCATCCGATCCTCAGCCTGTGGCTGACCTCGGCCTGGTTGAGGGATCTGGACACTGGATCCACCACAATGGATGTAGTGGGTACCTCCACGGATGCCATACAATGCCATGGTGAGAGCACGGCCACTGAGGCTTTACCAATGTCTGTCTCCGACGCTGGGGGGAACCAGTGTTTTCTGAAGGCCCCTCGGATCCCTCTGGTCCTTTGTAGTCTCCTTATTCTAGACCCCATAAGACGCCTGCTAGACCCCTTAAAAAGAAAGAAAAAAAGAAAGCATATCTCTCCCTCTCCTGAAAGCATGCCCGATTGGCAGGCTTTCAGTCAAAGCCTGTTTAATGCTTTCATGGCCTTGCGGCCTACCCCCATTATGAGTGCTAACATATCCCCACCACTCCTGAGCCCTAGGCCTCAAACCTCAAATCCTAACACGAGGGAAGAGGAAGACTTTTCTGATTCCTCCTCTGAGGAGTCTTTATCTTACACTTCCCAGATTTCTTTCCCCTTTGAGTATGGCCCCCCAGAGGAAGAATTAGTCGATCCTGACTTCCCAGCTGAGGACTTGACCTTTGGGGAAACTATCTCCAAGATGAATCATTTCAAGTGAGAATCCTCTGAAATGACTGAGGTCCAAAAAAGATACTATGACCTCATTCAGATAGATTCCCCAAGCCCATCTGCTGTTCCCCCTATCCTTCCTGCTTTTCTAGATGTCTTTTCCACAGCATCACTTAATCCAGATTCTCAACTACCTGCTCCATGCAGACCTAGCAGGCATTATAAGGTGCCTGACACTGCTAAGCATCTGTTTAAGTGCTTAAGTCTGTGTTTTTCTACATATTCGAGCATCTGACTACCTGCATTCTTTGCCTCCTTCTACCCCTCCTTTACCTCTGTCAGCCTAATTCTCTCACTGCATCACCTCAGACAAGTGGGTCCTGTCCATCCTCCAGAATGGTTATTTCATGTCTTGGGTCTCCCCTTCAAAACGAAAAGGCACCTTACAGACACTTACACAACAGTTGCACCTCATGTAACCAGTGTTGCACTCTCTGCTGGCTCAGGGCACCATCGAATCAGTTCCCACAGCTGCAAAAGGAAGAGGCTTCTACTCCAGAATCTTCCTGGTCCCCAGGAAAGATGGACCCTGGAGATCTTTTCTAGACCACTCCCACCTCAATCTGTTCTTAAAGGTCCCTACCTTTAGGATGTTGACCCTACCCAACCCTCTTTCCTCTCCTGCTACCCCAAGGGTTCACAGCCACAGTAGATATAAAGGATGGTTATCTCCACATCCCCATAAAACCAACTTTCAGGAAATACCTGAGGTTCTTGCTGGGCTCTTCTCACTTTCATTTCTCTGCCTTGCCTTTTGGGCTTTCCACTGCACCCAGAGTCTTCACAAATTGCTTTGCTGCCGTGATTGGTTGTTGGTTATTGCAGGACAAAGGGAATACAGATATGCCCTTACCTGGATGACACATTGATCCAGGTAGGCAGCAAAGAGACCCTCCAGCTACACATCCACAGTGTAGTGTCTCTTCTACAGTCCCTGGGATTTCAGTTAAATTTCCCAAAATTGCATCTACAACCAACCCAAGACATTGACTTCCTCGAGTGCAGAATATGCTCAGACCTCATGGAAGCATACCTTTCACCCCTACAAGTGGAAACATTGACAGAACATCTGCTTCTGGTCATTCATTCTTCAGATTTGACAGCAAGGCAATTCCTCAGACTCTTGGGCTACATGGCATCCACCATCCCCATGCTACTCTTAGCAAGACTGCATATGAGAAAGATATTGTGGTATCTTCGGTCAGTCTGGACACAGCACTCCCATCCTCTAAAGCACAGGGTGCCCCTTCACCCTTGCCTGAAAAAGGAAATACAGTGGTGGTTGGAACAAGTGAACCAAAATTCAGGTCTTCCCCTCCATCCACCTCTACCCATACAGGTCATGCACTCCCATGCCTCAGACTTGGGCTGGGGAGCAACTCTGGGCCATCGAAGGGTGCAAGGCTTGTGGCCAAAACCTCACAAACTGGAACACATCAATGTTCGAGAGATGAGGGCAGGTCTTCTGGCTCTTCTGGTGTTCCTACCTTTCCTCCAGCAAGGTCCCTTGAAGATTTACACTGACAACACCATTGTGCTGTGGTATCTCAACAAGCAGGGAGGGACCAAGTCGTACCTTCTATGCAGACTAGCCCTTCTGTAATGGGAACTAGCCACCTCTCAGGGAATTATTCTGCAGGCGGTCTACATTCCCTTTCTCCACAACTCCCAGGCAGACTGTCTGAGCAGAACCATCACAAACGAGAATGAATGGATGCTTCACAGAGATGTCTTCTTGGATCTGGTCCAAAGGTGAGGTACACCTCAAGTAGACCTGTTTGTCTCCTCAATCAACAGGCAACTTCCTGCCTTTTGCACCAGGATACCAAACCCCCCAGGCACTGGCAACAGATGCCTTCTCAGTCTCCTGGAAGGGGAAATATCTATATGCTCCCTCCTTCCTGCTCATTCAGAAGGTCCTGCTGAAAATCCAGCAGGACACTCCAAATGTCTGGCTGGTGACTCTCTACTGGCCCAGACTGCACTGGTTCCCCCTACTTCTACAATTGTCCAAGGGCAATCACCACAAGTTACCCCCCCATAGTGGACCTTCTCACACAACATAAGGGATCTCAGATTCACCCACAGTGGTGGATTCTGCATCTCACCTTGTGGCTGATAGGATTCTGATCCCCTTCAGACACATTTACAATGAGGAAGTGCTCAATCTCCTGCAGGAGGCCAGGAAACCAATTACAATAAAATCCTACCTCTCTAAGTGGAAAAGATTCACTGTATGGTGTCACAAAAGACAGCTGGACCCACTTTCTAGCAAGCCATCTCTAGTCCTGTCTTATCTGTGGGAGCTACTGCAGACTGATTTGGCTTATTCTTCCATCAAAGCTCATCTGTCTGCAAGTTCAGCATGCCTTCCTCTGGATCCCCTGCTAGCATCCAGACTTCCTTCTAAGCTCTTCCTTAAGTGGGTACATCACCTCAGACCTGCCAGGAAACCATCCCCTCCTCCTTGGGATCTTAACTACATGCTTGAAAACCTTACACACTCTCCCTTTGAGCCAGCAGACAAAGCTTCCCTAAAACATTGCACATGGAAAACTGTACTCCTAGTGGCCTTGACATCAGCCAGAAGAATATCAGAGCTACAAGCCCTTATGGCTATTCCTTCTTTTCTAGTTTTCCACAAGGATATGTTAACCCTTAGAACTAACCTATCCTTCATGCCCAAGGTGGTGAATGATCTGTCCCTTAACCAAGCCATACATCTACCCACCTTTTTCTCCAACCATCAGGGGGACAGTGAAATAGTACTGCACTCCCTAGATGTGCACCAACAACTCGGGTTTTACCTGCATAAAAACAAGCCCATCAGACAGGCTGACCAGCTTTTCGTATCCTTCCACCCTAGAGCCCTGGGGAAGGCAGTGTCCAAGCAGACCATATCGGCCTGGCTCTCCAAGGCCATCACCTTCTGCTACCAACTCCATAGTAAATCTCTGCAAGGTGCAGTTAAAGCACACTCCACTAGAGCTATGGCCTCTTCAGGAGCCTTCTTTAAGGGCCTGGATACCTCTACTATTCTGGAGGCAGCAACTTGGTCTTCAGTTCACACCTTCACCAAACACTACAAACTAGACCACATCTCTAGATCCAGCGCAGGGTTTGCCAGGGCTATCCTTCATGGATTCCTGGAGTCTGCTCTAGACCACCTCTACAGTCACAGTGAGCTTTGGCACTCACCCATATGTAGAATGCTGCAACACTGGAATAGAAGGACATAGGAAAGTTGTGTAAAATCTTACCATAACCATAAATGTCCTTCTCATCCATGTTGCAGAATTCCTTCCCACCCTCCTTCCCATCCTGTTAGATTGCATTTCCCTTTCTGGGTGGCACTGGACTAGCATTGCCCTTATTAGGACTGGCTCTGACTGGGGCCTTCAGTTCTGAGGGCTGGTGTGTCCAGACGTCACTTTTATGGCCCACGTTTCCTTCATCCACGTCAGACATCCCACACACCTCAGAGGGACTGAAAACATTTCTATACTGAGTGTATGTATGTGAGACAAGAGGAGTAAACCCATATGTAGAATACTGCAACATGGAAGTGAAGGACATCCATGGTAATGGTAAGATTTTACACAACTTTTCTGTCTCGTACATTTCCTGACATTATTTACCACTGTAGACTATTAATAGGCTGTTTGTAGATGTTGCCCTTCTTTAAATATTATGAATAGTAGTTGCTGTATTTATTTAAAAAAAAGTTCTTTAGAAATTCCATGTATTTAAAATGGATAACTTTTTTGTTTTGTTTTGTTTTTGACTCCGTAACCTTCTATTCTGAGCCTGAAGTGGTCAGTTTGAATTAGTACTATACCCCGGTAAATGAACACAAATAAATACGTAGCTCAAATGCAGCCAGTCTTATAATGTGTGAACTCAAGCTCATGGTAAGTAAAGCAAAGGATATTTTTACAGGAGGGAGAGAGCAAGATCCCCCTGTACATTCCTAAGACTTCATGATTCTCACTCCAAGGTTGCTTACTGTTAGGTGAAATGCAGATCCCTGCACGCTTTTTTTTTTTTTTTAACTCAGTTTGCACCTGCTGATCACCAGATCCCTCTCAGCCAATTGACTCATTTGTCCCCTCACACTAAAGATGACAGTCACCCAAGAGGGTCATCATTAATGCTTCTGTCTGAGGTGTTTTTAGGTATTTTTTAATTTTATGGTCCTAACTACCTGCGCTCATTTAATTAAGGAAAGGAAGGTGAGGTTTGAAGTGGTCTAACCATGCTGATCACCCATTACTTCCATAAGGAATGTTGCTAGCAAGCAGTTCCATCTACTTGTCAGAAGCACATTTCTCCAATGTTCACGGGACAAGTCCCACTTTTGTATGTACTCCCTGAACCACCAACACTCCCTACCTCTTAATTCCTCCTCTGGGAGTGGTGATCAGGAAATGCATGTTCACCTCTCTCCCTCCCTGCCTTGGCTCCTCCGGTGCTCATGCTGCTAATCAAATCCCCAGTTAACTGGGTTGCAGTCAGGGCTCCATTCCTCTGCACCACGGAGCCAGGCATGCACAGTCCTTTTGCTTATGATTCTTAGTCCAAGGTCGCTGCACCTCAGAGAAAATGCAGTCACTGGCAGGTAATAAAATAATTTCTCTGAAGAGGACTAATCACAGACAGCACAGAATTCATAGTAATAAGGAATACTGATCTTACTGTAATGAAAAATTAGCAATGAACCACAAGTAACAACTCAATCTAGCTTGCTGAAGCAGGTATGACTTGAGCTAAGGTGTTCCAAACAAGTGACAAAATGCCTTATGCTGTAGCAGTGTACTCTTTGTTGTTAGCTCTCAGTCCTTGTTTGTCAGCTATTTTGCTGTTAAAATTGATCATTTTATTGCATCCTCTTCAATACTTTTGCAGTTAGCATTCTACTGTAATACAAAAATAAAGGGCCTGATAAATGTCATCATGGAGCAAAATTATTAATAGTTACATGATTAATGATTTTTATGGTTTTTAAGGGAGAAAAAATATGAAATGTATATTAGAAAGTTGCATTAATTAACACAATGGTTTCTTTTAACTGATATATAATTAATGCCTTACAAAAGATAATTGTATGCTATTATCTTGATTAAATTAAAATGATTTGAATTTGCCATTTGAATTAAACGTCTAGTATCTGATTTCTGCAGATCTGTAGCCATTTTTCTTTGAACAGTTAGGAAGCTGACAGCAGTCTTAAAAAAAAAAAAAACTTCACAATGCATTTTTGAAAAACACTTATGTTTAGATATTTGTATCATGGCAGATAACATACATGGCTTGAGATTTGACTGTTATAAATTATAAGAAAATTTTAATCTTATGGTAGAAACTTTAGTTCATTACTAGAACTGAAGCAGAAATTACATATGAAGTCTAGTGCCCGATTTTGAATGATGGAGAATATGAATGAAATTTGGTCAGTGAAAGGATATTACTGATTTAATTAATAGTTATCCATCAGCCAATGTACATTGTTAACCGTTCTTCTAATGTAAACAAACAAAACAATGAGGCAAGGTGGCAGAAGATACTGGTAACTAACAAAAAACAAGAACAGGCCCCAAAAGGAAGTCCAAAAGTCACATAAGCAATAGTCAGAAGGAACAGCCATTTATTCAAAACATAAACGCAACACTCCCCACAGCGTTTTTGTCAACAAGACTTCTTCAGCTGTATGAATAAATGCATCACAGGCTGCTATTTCCTCTTTTATACCCCATGATCCCTTAATTACATAATTGTTTAATGGGTTAAAACAAATACAATTAAAGAAACAGATCATAAAAGCAGTTTAAAACCAACCTAACATGTTCCTATATAAATACTAGTACATCAATACATGAATATGCAAATATATAAATGTAGGAATAAAAGTATTTAAATATATAAATATAAATGCTTAAATCTGTATATAAAAATATATATAAAAATACATTATTAAATTCTTTAAATCAAAATGAATTACATAAATAAACCTATATACTAAAGTGCATGAAGTAACATTCATCTAAATACAAAATGAATAGGCTAGATGCATAGAAATTTCATTAAACATATATTAGAAACCTATTGCAACGTTGTCATGAAACAGAGACCACACAAGTTACAATTTTGCAGCTCTTATTTTCAGTATAGGGGCAATAGATAAATGTTCATTAAGTCCCGGGGTCCTACTGGCCTCCAAAAGCAGTTGCCAATATAATTCCCTTACCTCAATCCTGGTCTCCCAGTGACCCCCCCCCCCTCACATCCTGATCCACTTTTTCAAGCACAAAAAAACCCCATCTTGCCTGTGTGCATGCTAAGGTATGTCTGTAAAGTGCATTGTTATTATCTTGTGTTCTAATGGCATTAATATGTTCGTAAATCCTTCTTTTTAATTTACGTGTAGTTTTTCCAACATAAAACGCTGCACACTGTTTACATATAGCTAAATAAATCAAACCTTCGCTGCAACAGTTGGAAAAGCTATCACTTTTAACCGTATAACCCCTGTCTGCAATACACACTGAATCCTGGTTTAAAATACATGGACACTGGGCAAAAAATCCATACTTGTAAGTGCCTATTCTTTTTTTGTGGGCTAACTTGTAATCTCTTTCCAATAATTCCTTTAGGTTCCTTCCTTTCTTGTATGTAAACTTTAAAGGAGCTTTAAACAGTACTTCCAGCTCAGAGTAGCAACCAAACTTAACCCAATGTTGGGAAATTATAAAACATAACATAGTTACCCCCAAAAACATCGTCCCCTTGATTGTCTGGATGTTTCGTTGTAAATCTGCCCGTGGAGAATGTCCACCCTTTTACCCCCCAGAATAGGGCAAAATCTACCAGTTCTTCCTGCCTTCACCTCAGCCATGACCTCTACTATCAATTCCCTAGGGTATTTTCTAGCCAGAAACATATCCCTTACTTTAGTACTTTCACATTCATAATCCACATCTTTAGAAGTCATTCTACAACAGCGAATAAACTGTCCCTTTACAATACTTCTTTTCTGCTTATAGGGATGAGAACTGGTGAAGTACAAATAGGAGTTAGAGAAAGTCTCTTTCCTATATACCACTGATGCAAATTCCTGTAATTCTATGTCTTTTTTTATTGTAACATCCAAATAATTCATCCCTTGATAGGAAATATGGTGTGTAAATCTTAGAAATTCTGTAGTCTGATTCAAATATTGTATGAATTCCATACGTTTAGTTTCATTACTCTTCCAAAAAAGACAAATATTGTCCAAGTATCGTTTATAATAAACCCAATATTGGGCATACTCCGAGTGAACAACAGTACCATAAGTACAATATTGGCATAGATGGGGGCACAACATGCCCCCATAGCTACGCCCTGAATCTGCCTAAAGAATTCACCCTCAAAGAATAAGAAATTATGCCCCAAAACTAGATCCATGAGTTCTGTGTACACTAAAAAAGTGTTGTGGTCCAATTTTCCATATTGATGGATTGCCTCCTGGAACCACTCCATACCAGTTTTGTGGGGGATTACATTAAGTAAATCCTGTGTGTCTAATGTGACAAAAATAAGGGAATCTGAATACATATCTTTTGTAATACTCCTAAGGAAATCCCAAGAATCTTTTAAGTATCCCACTAGCATTGGTCCAAATATTTTTTAGTTTAAAATCTAAATATTTAGCTAGCGGGTAGGTTTTGGACCCATTGGCAGCCACAATAGGTCTCATGGAGGGATCCTCAAGATTTTTGTGCACTTTGGGGATCCCAGAGATGAAAGGTATTCTAGGCTTCTCCATACATTAGTCCTGAATCTCCAGGAGAGGAATTCTCCTTTGGAGACACAATTTCTCTGATAAGAGAACATTTTAAATGGCAGGCCTCAGATGTCACTGAAACAAAAAAGAGATACTTTGACTTATTGCAGGTGGACCAGCCCTCTCCATCTGCAGTCCCTCCCCTGCTTCCAGCTTTTCATGATGCCTTTCTGATTGCATCACAGACCCCTGACTCTCACTCCCCAGCTGCTAAACGTCCAGATAGATTTTATAAAGTTCCTCAGTGTACAGAGTTCCTATTTAAGAACCCCCCTGCAGACCCTGCTGTCATTGGAGTGTCAGCAGATAAATCATCCAGACAGCTGCACTCCACCTCTGTGTTTCCTACTGACAAGGGCAGCAAATATATGGATAGATTAGGGAAGAAGGTATATACTACTTCAACTCTAGCCATTAGAGCCCTAAGCTATCAACTCACATGGCTAGGTTTGTTTTAGATACCCTGTCAGTAGCTTCTGCACTGATTTCAGATGTGCCACACTCCCCTGCTAAGTCCTAACTCTCTGCCCTGCTTTCTACCACCTCTCAGGTAACCAGGCACTCCATAAAGTGTAGTTATGATGCGGTAGAAGGATCCTCCAAATCTGCAGCCTCAGGTTCTGTCCTCAAAAGATATTCTTGGGTGAGGTTACAACCCCTTCCTATAGATGTTCAGACCAAATTGTTCATAGTTTCATTGGTAGGTACTAGGCTATCAGCCCTAGTGCCTATGTAAGCCTGGCCAAAAAGGTTCCCTGGCTTTTGCCACCCAAGAAAATTATTTTCCTGTGCCCCTGTTGAGCAGTGCCACAGAAGTGATCTCTGGGGTGAATTTTCTATTTCCCACCCAGTCGTCAATATTTTCCATAAAGAAGGCCAATGAGGAGCTTTTCTTGACATGAATGAGTAGTTTGTTCCAGAGTATGGGAAGTGTCTGGGACAGGAATCTATCCCTCCAGCATGTTCTGTTTATTGTGGTGACAAGGTTTAGGTCCCTGGAGCATGTGGTACGGAGAGATTGGGATTTCTTTAAGGGTAGCATGTCCAACAGCTCTGGGTTTGACATAGCTTTGTATGTTAGGCAGAGATTGCCTCTAAGTAGGTGATATGTGATGGAGTTAGATGCAACTCTTGATAATAAGGTCCTTTTTGGAGCAGCCTCTGCAGAGCTTCTTAAATCCCTACAGGAAATGGGCAAGGGGCTACAAAATCTAAAGCATTTGTTAGTCGCTCCTATTCCTAGGTGTCATAGGAACTACCGTCTAAGGACCACCTTTTGTTAGGAGACAATCATCCAACTCCAGTGCCCCCCAGGCTATGGGACGGAGGCAGCCTAGGAGACACTCCACTCCTAAACAAAATTCTGTCTCCACTCCAGCTCCCCTTTGGAGGCAGCCTGACCAGGACTGAGCCCCTCCACTGTGACTCAAACCCATTACCTAACTCCACCCCTTATCCCTTCACCTTTTCCTACCCTCCTGGAGGAAAATTACCTTAGAGGCTTGGGGTCCTTTCCATAATCCAGAAAGAATACTTTATGACTTGGTGGGCATTTTTTCCCTTTCAGGGGATACCCCATCTACCTACAAGTCATCTTCATCTCTCCCCCCCCCAATTCTGGATCAGCTTCAAGCCCAGAGTACTGTAGAAAGAGTACCTCCAGAACAGACAAACAAGGGGTTTTATTCCAGGATGTGTTTGGTTCCAAGAAAGGATGGCCCTTTGAGGCCAATCCTGGATTTGTCCGTACGCAATCTATTCCTCAAGGTGCCTACCTTCAAAATGCTCACCTTGCATCACCTCCTACCTCTCATCCTCTACCAAGCCTTCATGGTAGCCCTGGATCTGAAGGATACATACCTTCATATTCCTATTCACCCCAGTTACAGGACGTTCCTATGCATTTCCATGGGTTCCTTGCATTTTTAATTTTCTGCATTGCCATTTGGGCTTTCTACAGCCCCAGAGTATTCACAAATTGCCTAGTTCCAGTTATCGCCCACTGCAGAGTGCAGGGTATTCACATATATCCATACCTAGATGACCTCTTGATACTTCACCAGGATTGCCACACCCTCCGTCATCACCTAGGCATGGTGTCCAATACCCTGGCAAACCTAGGGTTCACTGTGAACCAGGAAAATCTCACCTGGCACTTACCCAAGACCTGGTTTTCTTGGGGTATAGGATAAAAACAGACCAGATGGCAGTCTTTATCCCTTGCCAGAAGGTGGAAACCATCACACATTACTTCAAAACACTCCTCTCTCTCCAAACATTATCAGCCAGGGCATTCCTGAGCATCCTAGGCCACATGGCATCCTTGATACCCATGCTCCCCTTAGCAAGGCTGCATATGAGAAAATTCCATTGAGTTCTGAGGAGTCGGTGGGACCAACATTCACACCCCCTGGATGCTCCTCTACCTCTCCTCCCATGCCTGAAAAAAGAGGTGCAATGCTGGATTGCAGCCATGCGGTGCAACCAGGGTATATCTTTGCAGACTCTCACAACGTCACAACAAATCTTCACAGATGCTTCAGACCTGGGTTGGGGAGCTGTCCTGCAAACCCACAACAAACAAAACAAAGTTCAGGGACAGTGGTCCTCACTCAAACAAAGGGACCACATCAGTATCAAAGAGATGAGAGCCCTTCTCTTAGCCTTGCAAACCTTCCATCCATTTCTCCAACAAGACACCGTAAAAGTTGTCATGGATAATATGACTGTCCTGTGGTACATCATCAAATGGGGGGGGGGGTTGGGCAAGGTGCTACCCCACTGTGCAGTTTGGCAATTCAGATTTGGTCCCTAGCAGCAGACCTGCACATTCACCTGCAAGCAGTGTACATTCCTTCAGCAGAGAATGTGATGGCAGATACTCTCAGCAGAACCTCTGCACCCACTCACAAATGGATGCTTCACAGGGAAGTGTTTCTGGATCTCACTCACAGGTGGAGTTTTCCTCAGGCAGATCTGTTTGCCTCCTCCCAGAACAGGCAGATACCTCTGTTTTGCACAAGGTCTCCACATCCACAGGTGTGGAGGGTGGACGTTTTCTCTTTTTCTTGGGCAGGGATGTATCTTTATGCCTTTCCTCCATTCACTCGGATTCAAAGGGTCCTTCTAAAAATTTAGAGGGACAAGCAAAAAAGCCTGCTGGTGACTCCATTTTGGCCAAGACAGCACTGGTTTCCCCTCCTTCATCTAGTAGTCAAGGGCAATCACCACAGGTTACCCCACCAATATGACCTACTCACACAAGATAGGGGGTCACTCGTATACCCTCAGGTGCCCAACCTCAGACTTACTCTATGGGTGATAGAGTTCTGATTTCCTTTGGTCACCTATATTCAGAGGATGCACTCAATGTCCTGCAGAAAGCCAGGAAACCTAGTACCAGAAGAAATTATGTGGCAAAATGGAAAAGATTATAGGTTCATAGGTAGGTACTAGGCTATTGGCCCTAGGGCCTATATAAGCCTAGCCAAAAAATGTACCCTGGCTTTCGCCACCTAAGAAAATTATTTTCCTGTGCCCCTGTCAAGCAGAGCCGCAGAAGTGATCCCTGGGGTGAATTTCCCATTTCCCATCCAATCATCAAGATTTTTCTTGAAGAGTACTAATGAGGAGCTCAGTTTGACATAGATAGGTAGTCTGTTCCAGAGTATGGGAAGTCTCTGGGGCAGGAATCTATCCCTCCAGCATGTTCTGTTTATTGTGGTGACAAGGTTTAGGTCCCTAGAGCGTGTAGCTCGGAGGGATTGGGATTTCTTTAAGTGGAGCATGTCCAACAACTCTGGGTTTGACATAGCTTTGTATGTTAGGCAGAGATCGTCCCTGAGTAGGCGATATGCGATGGAGTAAAGCTGTAGTTTTTTTAGACGGTCTGCGTAGGGCATCTGTTTGAGGCCAGTAATCCTCTTTGTGAGGTATTTCTGTAGTCTTTCCAGTTGTTGTAGCTGTCTTGTGAGATACATACCAAAAGGGGCGTTGTACTCTATAATGGGTCTAATGAGTGATGAGTAGAGTGGAACAATGACCTCTTTTTTTCTGGATGAGAATCCTTTTGTGATGAGATGAGCCACGTAGAAGGATTTCCTAACCACTGTGGCGATGTGATTATCAAAGGAGAGACTACTGTCCACCTGTGTCATCACATTTTCGTCATTGAGTAGACTACCAACTGTGGTAGTTCATGGGTACAGAGTTTTTATCAAGGGGGATGGCAATACACTTTTTGGCATTGAGCTTCAGGCCATGGTTTTGACACCAGGTATATGTCTCAGTGAGGCCCTTCTGTAGTTTGTCCACATCGTTAGGAGTTTCGATTATGGCTCCTAGTTTGCAGTCATCTGTAAACTTTGTTAGCCAAAGACCTTCTGTGTTAGCCTGCACATCAGAGAAGTAGATACCAAACAGGAGAGGATCCAGGACTGAACCCTGTGGTACTCCACTTGTCACTGGTCTGAAGTCGGATTTGGAATCCACTACTTTCTCAGTGTGGGTTCTGTCCGTGAGCCAATTGGCAACCCATCTTGTGACATAGGGATTTATACCTAGTTTAGTGAGCTTATCTATAATTCCAGAGTGGGGGATGGTGTCAAAAGCCTTGGTGAGATCTAGATAAAATGTGTGAACCATTTTACCCTCATCTATTACTTTGGTGACTGCTTCAAAGAAGTCGATCAGGTTTAGGAGACGTGATCTGCCTTTTACAAATCCAAATTGGGTAGGGTCCAGAGTTTGGAGATTACCAATGTCTTTGTTTATGAGTTCCATGATGATATGTTCCATGGCCTTGCAGACCAGGCTTGTCAGGCTAATGGGGCGGTAGTTCCCGGGGTCCATCGTGGCTGAAAGGGAAAAATTGCCCACCAAGTCATAAAGTATCCTTTCTGGATGATGGAAAG
The DNA here is from genome assembly GCF_019279795.1 of Protopterus annectens. NCBI lineage: Eukaryota > Metazoa > Chordata > Ceratodontiformes > Protopteridae > Protopterus > Protopterus annectens. Next base: position 757,536,207 of record NC_056741.1, read on the forward strand.
GACCCCAAGCCTCTAAGGTAATTTTCCTCCAGGAAAGTAGGAAAAGGTGAAGGGATAAGGGGTGGAGTTAGGTAATGGGTTTGAGTCGCAGTGGAGGGGCTCTGTCCTGGTCAGGCTGCCTCCGAAAGGGAGCTGGAGTGGAGATGGAATTTTGTTTAGGAGTGGAGTGTCTCCTAAGCTGCCTCCGTCCCATAGCCTGGGAGGCACTGGAGTTGGATGATTGTCTCCTAACAAAGGTGGTCCTTAGACGGTAGTTCCTATGACACCTAGGAATAGGAGCGACTAACAAATGCTTTAGATTTTGTAGCTCCTTGCCCATTTTCTGTAGGGATTTAAGAAGCTCTGCAGAGGCTGCTCCGAAAAGGACCTTATTATCAAGAGTTGTATCTAACTCCATCACATATCACCTACTTAGAGGCAATCTCTGCCTAACATACAAAGCTATGTCAAACCCAGAGCTGTTGGACATGCTACCCTTAAAGAAATCCCAATCTCTCCGTACCACATGCTCCAGGGACCTAAACCTTGTCACCACAATAAACAGAACATGCTGGAGGGATAGATTCCTGTCCCAGACACTTCCCATACTCTGGAACAAACTACTCATTCATGTCAAGCAAAGCTCCTCATTGGCCTTCTTTATGGAAAATTTTGACGACTGGATGGGAAATAGAAAATTCACCCCAGAGATCACTTCTGTGGCACTGCTCAACAGGGGCACAGGAAAATAATTTTCTTGGGTGGCAAAAGCCAGGGAACCTTTTTGGCCAGGCTTACATAGGCACTAGGGCTGATAGCCTAGTACCTACCTATGAAACTATGAACAATTTGGTCTGGACCTTTGTGGAGTGGGATAACCGTCGCGGTGCGCCATTCAGTGGGTACAAAGCCCGAGGTGAAGCTATGATTGAACATGGTACTTAGGTAGGGTGCCAGTTCATTCTGTAGATCGTGTAGAACGCAGCCTGGGATATTGTCAGGTTCCATGGATGCTGTGTTCTTGACTTTGGAGAGTGTGTTTTTTACCTGTGCAGCTGTGATTATAGGAACTTTGCATTCTTCTGGTATAGAGATGGGCCCTCTAGGGGGTGAAAGGGGGGTAAAGTTAGCACTGAACCTGTCTGCTAGGATGTTGGCAATATCAGTTGGTTCTGTATATTTAGTGCCATTGTGCTGTAACTCAGAGCAGATCTGAGTGTTCCCATTGAGATTCTTGACATGGCTATAGAATGCTTTGTGGTTGTCTTTAGAGTCAGTGGCAATTTTGTTTTCGTAACTAGCTTTGGAGGATTTTATGAGGGATCTCAGCTTCTTACTGAGGTTGACCAGGGAGTTCCTCCAGTCGTGGGATTTTATTCTTTTTTGCAACAGTTTCTTTCTTCTGTTGTTGAGTTTGTTAATGGCAGAGGACCACCAGATTGGCTTCCTTTTTTTGGAAGATAACATCTTGGTTCTTTTAGGGATAGCATGATCCATGCACTCGTGTAAGTGCTTATAAAGTGCATTTGTGTAGGATTCAACAGTCATACCTCTATTGTCTGTCTGCATGGGTGTCATGAAGTTTGCCACTTCTGTCTTAAGAAGTGTGAAGTTGGCTTTGGAGAAGTTTTTTATGATGGTTTCCCTAATTTGGGATGGGATGTGGATGTCTAGGCTGATTAGCTTGTGGTCGGATCTGACCAACGAGGAATTGACCACTGGTGTGGAACACCGGTTTCCCATGTTGGTAATGACCAGGTCTAGGATAATGCTGCCCCTGGTGGGGGTGTTAATAAGTTGATCCAAGGCATTGGAATTTATGAATTCTAGAAAACATTGACCAAAAGAGTTGGTACATGAGTAGTTTTCCCAGTTAATGGTGGGGTAGTTGAAATCGCCCATTATTATGGTGTTGGGTTATACCCTAATACTTTCCAGTGTATCAAGAAATGAGGAGTGGGAATCCTGGGGCATGGTGGGGTGTCTGTAGCAAGCTACAATTTGGATTGCGGTCTTGCCCAGAGTTAGTTGCACTTGGATAATCTCGGATGCATTATGTTGTGCAACTAGCCTGGAGGTGTGGATATCCTTAATGAATATGGACACGCCTCTGCCTTTAGTGCTTCGTTCTGGGTTAGGTGGCCGAAAGGTGTGGTATGAATTGTAGCCTGGTAATGCAGGGGTACTCTCTGGAGCTTTGAACCAGGTCTCTGTCACTGCACAGTTGTCAATGTTCTCCATTTTAAGGAGTGCCTCGAGTGAGTACATTTTGAGGTTTAGACTTCTGGCATTGAGTAGCATTACCCTCAGGTTTTGCTTGCTTGTACCTGTTACGGTGGTGAATTTGTCATTTGAACCTTGCCTAAAATAGGCACTGAAGGGGTGGCAAGAGCCTTAGCCAGTATCCGGAATCCTAAGGGCGACAGGTGCAGGCCATCTCTGGCAAAGCATCGTGGTCTGTCGATCATGTCGTCCCAGGCAGACAAATACTGGATCCCCTTAGAGTGACACCAGAAGCTTAGCCAATTGTTGAAGTCAATCATTTTGTCCTTGTACTGTGGTATCATTCTGGGTGATGGCAGGATGCTACTTAGGGTTAGGGTCATACCTGCCTGGGATACAAGATCAGAGAGCTCCTCCATGTCTCTTTTTATGTAGGCCCGGGAGGTACTTCTCAGGTCATTCACACCAACATGGACAATGACAGTGTTATATTTGTACTTATTGTGAAGTGACCTGAGTGCATGTGTTATGTGGCGGATCCTGGCACCTGACAGGCAGCTGATAGTAACTTTCTCCTTGTTTAGTCTAGTGAGTGGAACGTCAGTGTGCCTAACTATAGTGTCACCTATGACTAGAGTGTTGGGTACGTTGTTATGCCTTATGGGCTGTGGTTGAGTGGCACACTGAGTTTGTGGGCTATGTGTCATTTGGGTTGTGTTGGGGTTTGGAGTTTGCTTGCGTTTATGCTTTGGATGTCCCTGATGCTTGGGCAGGTTTTTATTAAGAGTTTTATTGAGATTCTCCAGGTGGTGTCAAAATTAAAAACAGGACCCCATTCTTATTCCTGTACATATGGTCCTTTCTTACTTGTGTGAGCTTCTACATTCAGGGCTGACCTACTCTTCTGTTAAGGTACACTTGTCAGCCATTTCCAACTGTCTCCCCTTGGTTCCTCCTTTGTCATCCCGACTAGAGGTAGAACTATTCTTAAGAGGGGTCCTCCATATGAGATCACCAAGAAATCTGATACCACCTTCATGGGACCTTAATTTTTGTCCTTGAAAAACTCACACTATCTCCTTTTGAACCAGCTCACTCAGTATCTCTGAAACTATAAACTTGGAAAACAGTACTACTGGTAGCCCTCACATCCCCCAGGAGGGTCTCTGAAATCCAGGCCTTGATGGCTAAACCCCCCTTACCTCATCTTCCATAAGGACAGGGTCTCCCTCAGGACTAACCCCTCCTTCATGCCTAAAGTGGTTAATTAACTGTCCTTGTACAAAGCCATTAACATACCTGTTTTTTTCCCCTCAACCTCAAAATCCATCTGAAAGAACCCTACATTCTTTGATGTTCATAGACAGCTTAGGTATTACCTGGATAAGACCAAATCCATTAGAAAGTCTGACCAGCTGTTTGTCTCCTTTCACCCAATAGCCTTGGGGAAGGCAGTGTATAAACAGACTATATCTTCATGGATTTCTAAAGCTAAATCTGTGTGTTATTCCTTTCATGGAAAGGTTTTAACTACCAATGTGAGAGCACATTCTACTAGGGCAGCTGCCTCTTTCACAGGGGTGGACTACGCTTCCATACTGGAAGTGGCAACGTGGTCCTCAGTCCATACCTTTACCAAGCCCTACAAGTTAGACTTGGTCTGTAGAGCCAGAACTGGGTTTGATAGGTCAGTTTTGCAGGGTCTCATAGACCAAGCCCCTCTACCTTCCTGCAAGAATCATACCTAAAGCTTGGGTACTCCCCCTACAGTTATGATTACTGCAATATGAGAATAGAAGGACATAGAATAGTTGTGTAAGAACTTATCATAACCTTGGATGTCCTTCTCTTCCATGTTTCAGTATTCAGTCCCCCCCTCCAACCCCCTCTGACTCTGTTTTGTCCATCTGGAGTGACTTTCCATAGTTTCTCTTCATCCAAACAGGACACTGTAACAGGCACATACATTTATTGGGTTCCTTTGGCCTGGTGACATATGTGGGTCTGAAAAGCTTCCTTTTCTTGCTCCCCAGGGGTACTACTGTATGCGGCAGTCATTTCCGAAGGGGGTATGTGCATATGTCACTTTTATAGCCAACATCGGTTTATGGCTCTGACAAACAACACAGCACGTACCCCTGCTCCTAAGACTTTGGTATACTGGCCGGATGTCTGGTGCTGCTGGCAGCAACCTCCCTACAGTTATGAATACTGCAACATGGAAGAGAAGGACATCTAAGGTTATGGTAAGTTCTTACACAACTATTCTTTCCATGGCTACGTACTAAAGCAAGGCAAGCTGATGTGTGCTGAATGTCTTACCACAGCAAAAGCCAGATGATGTCTGGCTTTGTCTGTGTGCAATATATATATCCTGTGTGAGAATTCCAAAGAAACTAGATGTTAGTTAGAGGATGACATAATTTCTGGTCACCTGACTCTGGTACAATACACACACAGTTTTGCTAAGATTTGTAGCAGCATCTAAAAGCTATAACACAATTTCAGACTTTCCACCCTTCCATGGTTCTCTGATAAAACATACACATTTGATCAGTTACAACAATACAACCTAGCATATATTCTTTCTTTCCAGCAGGACCTACTATTGATGCATTTTTAACACAAGTAAATTTGCAAATATATTTTTAACTCAAACATCTGTACAAATCAGTGTGATAGTGAAATAACATAAAATTATTTACAAAACTCTAGCTAGCTCTGCTGGCATATGTACACATGTATTGCTCTACATTCCCTCGCACAGATGGCACTACCTCATAACTGGATCTGTATGGTAGTCCTTTTCTGCCTACTGTTCAGATTTTTGTATACCTTCCTTATTGGCATATGAGACCTCTGTTTAGAATTTAAAATGAGTTCCATTCTACCTCATTTTGATGGCTGTCCAACTGGATATTATAGATTCTATGACATCTGTGATGGAGATATAAAACAATGGATTATGTTCTGTTTAAAAGACATAGTGATCTGAAGGCTTTTCAGTCCATTCCTTAATGAATGAGTTTCAGATCTGACTTTGGCTGCTTTACCAGACTTTAGAATTTGTAGCTCGGACTCCTCCCCTTACCCATAATCCCTTGATATTCCCAACATTACCTCAGATCTCATTTGCAACTCATTGAGAATGGACATGTTTTGTTGGCTCTGGCTTGCCTCATCTCAGTTTCTCTTAATGTTTGGCTTTGTGTTTTCTCTCTGTAGTTGGTATACTGTTATCAATATGAATTTAGATGTTTATAGTTTTTCCTCTCTCCCCTTAACAGAAAAGAGAACCTTTTACTGTAAATCTTTCTTGTGCCTTTGATATTTGTTACAATTTGTCTTTACTAGTGATTTCCAAATATTGTCTACTTTACCATTTTTGGTATTTCTTGTTACCTCATAATTAGTGTATTTTTCACCATTGTTGGTATTTCTGTTATCTGTTCATTGATATTTTTGTAGCGTTGGGTATTGTTTCTTCAGCTGTGTCTGACAAACCTACTGGTTTTATAAAATGTGTGAGGCTGCCCACCTTGAAGATTGCTCAGTTTGTATGGCATTTGAGCATTGAGCCATTATTGAGCACCATAACAAGTTGGTTATCAAGGGTCTTGTTCCACTAGGAGAATCATCAAAATCGTCACCTACTTCTGAAGCATCCCCATTTAAGAAGAAGACCTCGGATAAACGAAAGGGGGGGGGGACAAGAGCAACAAGTCCAAAAAGAAAGACAAAGAGACAAGGAAGTGATTCACTGACCTCTGTCGCGTTGTCTTCAGCTCCATCTGTTAAACTTTCGAGGCCCTTGTATCCTACACCCACCTCATATCCAGTTCCTTTGTGATCCAGAACTCCTTCCCTGAAGATGAGGTTTTTTCTAGAGCCAGTCTCCCATATGCTTGGTTTCCCTTTTTCTTCAGGAGAGGCCCAGACAGAAATCCTCCAGATCTCCACCTACATCTTCTTCTCTAAGGTGTACCTGAAGTTTCATAGAAGCTGATGTTGACAGAATGATGAGGAAGCTCCTCGGGACCCAAATTCAGTTGGGTGTTTTCCCAGCTCCGTCTTCTGTTTGACCCATGAGTTTTGGACCCTCCCCTTTACCTTTGTCTTCTCCTACTCCAGTCCAACTTCTGGCTTGAGGGTCTTTGGATCCAATTGTTTCCTGGACTATCCATTTCAGAGCCAAAGGTATGTTCTTTTTTCAATCCAGCACCAGTTTCCTCAGAGTTGGATGAATCTCTGAGATATAGCTTAAGTGCTAACTTTGGGGCCAAGGGCTCGACTTTGAAATTGTTGGAGCTGTTCCTTTCTCTCAGGGTTTCGGCACTGGATAGCTGGACTCCAGCCTTGGAGTGGGTTTGAGTTGGTCTCAGTGCTCATCCAAGCGAAGTAGCTTCAACTCCTACTGGGGTTACTGTGGGGTCCTCATCAGTTTCTGCCTTCAAGGCTTTGGAGAGAACTTTCTCTATGACCAGACAAATACATCTCTTTTCTCTCATCTGCACCCACTCCTGAACTGGTTGGCCTGGATCCTATCCTGCCTCAGTCTATCCCATTGGGACAAATGGTTCAAACAAGCCTCAAGAGAATCCTCATTCAGGAACTCCCCTTGGTCTTCTGAATTCTCCCTGGAGCATCCCCCACAGAGGCTCCTTGGAAGCATAAGTGCAAGAGAAGGCATGTTGAATCCCCCCAGGAGTCATTGACAGAAGGTAGGATTTCGATGAAGGAGAGGGGTCCCTCAGATCACCATTTGAGGATATCTCATTCAAAGAGATCCTGTAACTTCTGAGAAAGAAAGGGTCTTTGATCTTCTGAACCCCCTTCTCAAGAGGAATCCAGATTTTGAAACCAGCTCAGCTACTTCTTGGGTGATTCCCCCGACTGATGAGATTGTGAATCTGATCTGTTGCTGGGCATGGAAGGAACTGAACGTCACAGAAACCATTCCTTGGAAACCAGACAAATACTTTTTTGCCCTTGAAGACCACGCTGGAGTAAGGGCCTGGCGGTGAATACATTGCTAGGAGTGGCAGCCACCAACAAAAAGCCTGCCAAGGAGACCTCATCTGCCCATCTCCTTACTAGGTAGTCTAGGACCATGGACAGATTTGGAAAGCAAGTTTATGCTTCAGCGACCTTTGCTGTAAGGTCTCTGAACTATTTGGCACACACAACTAGATTTCAGAGGAATTTGACAAAGGAACTCTCCCAAGTCCCTCTCTGGGGCCATGTCTGTGGAGTACAAAAAGACTTCAGATTTGCAACTGGCTAAACTCCAATCCCTATTGAATGCCTCCATGTGACTGATTTCAAATGCAGCAGAGGGTATTTTCAGAGCCACAGGTACGGGTGTTACCATAAGGAGGCATACTTGGATGTGTTTGTGTGATTTTGTGGGGCTTTTTAACGTGTTATCAGTGTCTATGTGATAGTTCAACCCTAAGGTAAAAGGCACTCTTTACAGAAGTGAGCAGAATGGGAAAATTCTTTCTGCTACAGGCATACAGTTTTCTAACCCCCAAAGGACCTTCTGTAGAAACCAGAGAGGTGGTAAAAAGCTGTGACTCTGAAAATCACAAGTTTTTTTTCAGGATACGTTTGGAGAAAAATATCCCCGAGGCAGAGGGGGGTACTCTAATGGCAGATGTTGCCCTTGTGGCAGACGAGGCCTGCAGAATGAAAGGTTCTGGGGACCTTTCTCCAAGAGGCCTTACCAGTGCTCCTGAATGGTTGCCCGACTGCTGCACTCTGGATGGTGTTGGGGGTCGTTTGTCTCTACACTCAGAACCCTGGGCGTCCATCACTAAAAATGCCTGTCTGTAGACAGTCATAACTAGAGGTTATTACATACCTTTTATGTCCCCTCCCCCACCAGTAAAGAAACTTACCATTGTGCCACACTCTCAAAGAAAAGCAGTAGCATTATCAACAGAAAATCTGCTAAAAAAGAGGGAGTCATCAAAGTGGTCCCTTCAGACCAGCAGGGATGTGGAAATTACTCAAGGTTCTTTTTGTGTCAAAAAAGAATGGAGACCGCAGCCAGCTGAACCAGTGTGTCAAACATTCTACGTTTCAAATGGTCGTGGTACAGTTCATCCTCCCTCTTTTGAGGAAGGATTGGATGTGCTCAGTAGATCTTCAGGATGTGTACTACCATGTCAAAGTGGAAATACGATCTAGGAGATTCCTTCACTTCTGGCTGGGACCCAGCTGTTTTCAGTTCAGAGCCCTACCTTGCCCTTTGGCCTCACCACATCCCCCCCCCCCCCGGTTGTTCAGCAAATGCATGGCAGTTGCTGCAGCTTATCTCAAGCTGCAGGGTTTCTGAGTGTTCCCTTACGTAGACATTTGGCTTCTCAGTGCTCCTACCATGTCTCTTTTAGTCCAGGCCAGAAACTGTCTGCTTCACCTTTACTCTTTCCAAGGCATTACAATAAATCATAACAAATCCCAGTTCTCCCCAGTTCAGCTGCTTGAGTTCATAGAAGCTTACCTGGACACAACAATACAGATAGAAAGACTGCCTCTGAGCAGTCTCTTCACCCTGTGAAATCAAGCCTTACAGCTTCTTTCACATCATATGCTGCCAGACAGATTAATCGTACAACTTCTGGGATTGATGGCAGCTTCTATTACCTTGGTTCCCGTAGCAAGACATTATATGAGAGTGTTGCAGTGGACACTGGCAGTTCAGTAGCCCATGTCCTTTCCAATTCGTATGTTAACACTTGCAGAGAGCATGTAACTTAGACGATTCAGTCACAGTCAGTAGCCGAAGGACCTCCTTTTTTTCTCCCCTTCCGAAAGTCACTGTGACCATGGTTGGGGGTGGGAACATTATATGAGGAAGATGGTCCAATGCACATAATCCCAAGCAGAGACAAGTCTTCCCATCAACATCTTAGAGATGAGAGCAGTACGCCTATTGTTGCAGGCTGTTCAGAATGCCCTCTGTCTAGGGGTGATCTCTGTCCAGACAGATAACATGTCAGTAGTCTGGTTCATCAACAAACAAGGGTGAACACGTTCATACCCATTGTGTTGAGAAACATTGAAGGTTTGGCAATATTCAGTGTCTTCCATTCACTTTCTAATAGCAAAACACATACTGGGGAAGTCCAAAATTTTAGCAGACAGAGCAGATTTTTGCTACTGTCTCATAAGTGGTCTCTCAATCCAGCAGTCATGTCACAGGTTTTTGTCAGTGGGGCCAACCTTGCTGTGATCATTTTGCTTCTTTTGCCAACTGTTCTTTGCTGTAATTCCCCCAGAGTAGGAGTCACCAAGAGATTCTCTGGCTCACAATTGGCCTTCCAGTCTCTTGTATGCTTACCCACGGACTCCTGTAATTCCTAAATTCCTACAGAAAGCATCTCAGTGGAAGATCACCATCATCCTCATTGCCCCTTTCCGAACTCGACAGGTGTGCTTCTGCTTTCTTTGGCCTTACCTGGTACACTCCCCTTGGGTGCTGGACCCAAATCCAGATCTTCTATCTGGTATGCCGCACCCACAAACTCAGGCCCTGAAATAAATAGCATGGTTTCTCCACTTCCCATGATGGTTGGTTAGTCCAGGCTTCCCTCCCAAGTAGCTCACATCCTCACTTCATCTCAAAAATCAAAAACCTTCCAGTAGGAAGTTATCCAAGAGTAAATGGGAAAGGTTTTCTATTTGGGCATCCAAGAGAAATTAGAACCCATTTTCTGTACCCATTCCTGCTGTGTTATAATTTCTCTGTTCAGTAGTGAGGCCAGTTATTCTACTGTTTAAGTTAGCTAGCAGCCATTTCTAATTTTCATGTGGGTGAACATCACAGCTCTTTGGCTTCTCTCAAATTGTGCAAAGCCTTCCTGAAGAGTGCCTTTTTTTTTAGGCCTCCTATGAAGGATCCCATTCCCTCATAGGACCTCACTATTTTGCTACTGGCCTTGACACAACCCCATTTTGAACCTGCTGCCAAAGTGTATGTAAAGTTTCTGTTGTAGAAAACTGTTTTCCTGGTAGCTATTATGTCAGCCAGAAGAGTGTCCAAAATACAGACTTTGTCTTGCCAACCACCATATATAATTTTTCGCAAACATAGGGTTTGTTTAGGTAAAAAGTAGAGGATGGTTTGTGAAGTAGCTGCAGAGACTTCCCTCAGTCAAAACATGCATCTACCAGTCATCATTAATCCCCTTTCTCCCATTTCTCCCATTTTTCTACATGGGATCAGGGCATCATGTCAGCGGTCTCTGTCTATTCAGTGCCACTGTCCTCCCTTCCTCGACACTCATACTTGACTGTCGCAGGTCTTCTGACACACTCCATCCTCCTCTTGCCTTTTTTCTGTCTGTCCCAAATCTTCTTCACCAGATTGTCTTTTTCTTTTTGCACATGTGCTCAAACCACCATAAACTGTACTTTGACTTTTTTTGCAATTGGAGCTACTCTAACTTCTGCTGTTATGTCCATTTTTCTTTGTTTGCCCCATAGTGTGCATCCCACCACCCATCTCGGGCACATAATCTCCCTCAATCCTAGCTTTCTCAGCTGCTCTGCCTTTACTGCTCAGGTTTGTGTACCATACTGTAGTACTGGTCATACCACTGTTTTGTACACCTTACTGTTTAACTTTATTGGCATTCTTCTATCATACACTACCCTGACACTCTGTGCCACTTGGCTGCAGCCTCTCTGATTCTCTTTTTGACCTTCTCATTCGGACTTCATTTCTCCTCAACCACTCCTCCCATATACTTGAAGCTGTTTACCTGTTCCACTATTTTCCCTTTTGTCTCAAATCTCAGCTTCTTCTGATTTCCCCCATTTGCTGCCATTACACCTGTCTTATCTGTACTCAGTTTATCCCATGTGCCTTCAGTTTTGCATTCCATTTCCCTGTAATTTGCTGAAGTTCTTGCTGAGTCTGCCTGTAATGCCATATTGTCTGCATACAGCAACTGTGTTGATCTGTCCCATCTGACCTGTTTGCTAATGTAGTCCATCATAGTATCTGGACATCAGTGGGCTCAGAGCTGAACCCTGATGCACACCCACTCGGCACCCCTCTGTGAGACCAAACACTGTTTTTACTTGAGTCATTGGGTCCTTGTACATAGCCTGTACTAATTCTGTCAGCATTTCTGGGACTTCAGACCATCATAGGACTACCCAAATCAGCTTTCAACAAGGATGACTTTGTAATTCACTGATTCCACCCTTGTGCCCTTCCTTAATTGGAGGAAGACTACCTGGGTTGCATGTTGGCCACTATTGTATGTGATGTTATGACTGTTTCTCTTGCTGAACCATGTGTTGGTCACCATCAAGTCCATTCACTAGACAGAAGCCTAGAATGGCCTCTCCCCCTTTTATTTCTGTTGCTCCACCTATGCAGATCCAGGCAATCCAGACATCTTGTTCTGTCTGTTCCGATATGTGCATTCATGTTATCATGCTTTATCTAGTAGGTTCTGCAGCTGTTGTTTAAATACACTCTTTTATTTCCTCACTATCACAATTCTGCTGCGGGGCATAGGCTGAGATTATGAATACTGCCCTATCATTAGGTTGAAGTCTGATTGTCAAGAGTCTGTCATTAATTCAGATGATATCCTTCACTGTCTACTGAAGCCTCCAGGACTGGTGTTACCATTTTGGGGGTCCCAGGAAATGTTAAGCCAAGGGCCCCTATGCACTTCCAAACCATCACCCTGTCATTGCCACCTCTCCTAAACAACCTTGTAGTTCATGCTGCAAACTTTTAGAAGTAGTATGCACAGACTGACATGGGGCTACAATGCTCTTACATTATACAGGCCTATGTACCACACTGTGTTGGCCCATCTCCCAAAGGGACATTCAGCTGCCCCCCCAAATACATACATCCTCCAGTGCTCTCCATATCACGCGCATCATTTTTTTCTTCCTTTTCTCTCATTTTGTCTTACTCTTCAGCTTTCTCAAGAAACCATATTTTTTCTACAAGCTCTGATGATATTTTTAAGTTTTTTTTTTCTTTTCACACAACCTTTTCATCCAGTGAGGACTTGAACAGAAATTTTGATTAAAGAAAGAAGTTAATTTTGTTATTCAGCTTTTGTTTTTCTTGCATCCTTTCAACAACACACCTTCCCTGATCAAGACAGCACAGAAATAACCATTTAGGAAATAACTCAATTACGCCAGTGCCCTCAGAAGCCATAGGAGTTATACATGCTGTGGGATGTATTTTACAGCATTTCCCAACCTTTTAATTGAATGGTGAACTAAACAAAAATCATGAGAAAGAAAAGAATTTCAGTCGTTTTTTTCTTTCAAGGAATACATAAGTTGCGCCCAAGACTTAATCTTCAGAGCTGACAAAATAGCGCACAATAAACTAACAAGACAAATGTTGTGAGGATACCCAGGTCCTATATGGAAATACCGCATGCTTCATGCCTCCCTAAACTTCCAAAAAAAGGCGGTCACTGCCTATGCATCACTCTGGTGTTAGATTGTGTTGCTCGTCTTGTTTCCCATTAAAGACGAACAGGCGGGATAGTTTGTTGACATGCTTTATTACACAGAAGCACATCAGGATGGATAGCAGCAGTACAAAAGGTAAACGAACTGATAAACTGACAGACTACACAGACAGGCATGCTTATATTTCTCAACAGCTTACTAGAAAATTTCAGTCAGGCTCGCACGTGCTCAGTATTTATAGACTTGTGCAAGCCCCTAAAAAGCTTCTTAAAGGTATACATACATATTGATCTGCAACTGGCTTGAAAGCAAAAGTTCAAATTGCCACAGTCATGCATTTCAAGTTACTGTTGACATACATATACATACCAGGCCTCCTCACGCTTCACCCCATCCCCCCAAAACAGCAGTCTGTATACATGCCTGATGTGTGATTGTGAAGAAAGTGAAAAAAATAATGATTACAGTAACATATTGTACTTTGTTGCTAATAGACAGTTCACTACCCCTGCACAAGCTATAGTAACCTTCTTTGTGCACCTCTGAGGTCTGTGAGAAAACTAAAAGAAACAATTTCCACACTGTCCCCAGTCCAAACACAAGCTACAATGACCACCTGTGCACACCTCTAAGGTTTGACTGTGATGAAAATTAAAGAAGTAATAACCACACATTCCCCACCGCCAGTATATAACTGACAGTAACCTTCTGTACACACACATTTTAGCAGTACTGGTTTTAAAATGTGTAGTTGAGAAGAAGCCATTATCAACTTAAGTGGGTCATATTTAAAATATGTTCCTGATTTTGAGGCTTTATTCAGCTATTATTTTTGGCATCGTGCAGAATTATTCAGCAACGAATTTGAGAGTTATAGTATCTGGTGTTCTGCTAATATTTACAAAACTCCCTTGAAAAAGAAAACCATCCATGTAGATTGGGAGCATCAACTCTTCTTAAAATCCAAGGTAAACACTAAGATCGGTCACTCTGGGCTGCTGATCTCTGCTGGTTTCTCTAGTGCTTACCTTGCTCATGTTCATTATCAGCTTTATCCTTAAAGAGTCATATCACAGCCTTGTTTGGGTTAAAGAGTATAATTAGGAAACTAATACAGATTTTTTTCTCCTCATTTTACCCCAACCAGCAGAAGCTTTTGTGGGGTCCCCACACAGTTAAGGATGTTTAAGGATGGAACCCTGCAGTTACAGTATTGCAGGTACCAAAAGCTGGTTATGTTAGCTTTAGTGGAGAGAATGTCTACCAGCAGGGTTTAAATAAGCCAGAGGCACTATGTCAGTGGTAAAATATTTAATGGAATTGTGAAGCCTTGTTACTTGAAATAACACTGTTAATATAACCAGTGACATTTTTGATTTATAAATAAGAGTTGTTATTACCAACCTCATTTATTAAATATATAAGACTGCTGTACAAGCTTTTGTTGGTTTGACAGACATATAAAACATCAATGTAAGATAATTTGAGGTGGTTGGGGGCCTCTCAGGAACAGGGTCCCCCTGTGACAGCAGGATTCGCTGATGCCTAAAGCTGGCTATGTAAGCCTTTCCCTCACTGTAATTCCCACACCATTTCTAATCTGTCCTCCACCTGAGTAGTAGACTCTGGATCCTAAGCCAAATGGTTTTGCTGCACTGCCCTTTAATTTAGTCACCTGGATACATAGGATGTCTAGCCTCCTCCCTACCATCGTCATCCACTTCCACACTCTGTCCTGTCATTGAACCTACAATGAGTGTAGCAGTTTTTAGTGTGGCCAATCGATTTATTTTATTCCCAGATTTCACTTAACAGAGCTATCCCAGATAACCCAAGCTGGGCAACTAGTCGTTGGCCAGTAGCTTATTGACCCAGGGTTGTTTTTATGGCAGGCACACACTAGCCAATAGGGGCACATAAACCCAACTTTTTGTCTACCAGTTTTTGATTGAATCTGAATCTGAATTTAAATCTGAATTTTGAGTTCTGCTGGTCAGAGGGGACCTGACTGGGACTTGGAGTGGTGGCAGTAAAGTTGGTGAGGATGGCTGTAGTCACTGTTATCGTCACTGTGAATGAATCGAGCATGGCTGACGAAGCTTCTGTGCCTTCGGATTGCTTGGAGTCTGTTGATGTGTATGTGTATATTGTTTCTGTGCTTGTGTTTATACATGATTTCTGTGTTCATGTTTATACATGAGCTTGGAGAAACATAATTTTGTTCAGCTGTGCACTTTTTGTTGTATGGTCTGAATGACAAAGTTTACTTGACTTGACTTGATGTAACTTGTAATTTGAAATTAAATCTTATTTCATATTATCTGAAGGGTAGCTGTAAAGATGTGCATTCATTTTACACAGAAAGCAAGAGTTCTTCCATATATGACAAATATTTTTATTGCCATTGACTGAAGTGGAATGCTTTTCAGCTTGTCGTGGTTTCTAAGTTCTACTAAAGGTGAGTCTGAATAGAGGTTAACTTAAGCAGGCATGGTGTCAATGGACATCCCTGTTTTGTGCGATCAAATATGATAAAGGGGCTGGAAGGCACCCGACTGCAAAGCATATTCTGTGGGTATGTATAGTCTTTAATGAAGGCATACAGGGAGACCATGAATCCTATATGAACATAATGATGTTCTTCGTGTTTTACTGTTGCAGTCATCACCTGTCTGTTATCCCTGCTGTGGTAGCCCTCGGCTGGCCCCAATACCAGAGTCAGTGTTTTTGTGCGCTGGCTGCTGTCGCCTGTAGGCTGATGTCAGGTTGTCAGTACTATAAAGCAAGGCAGCCAACGTCATGATCCCAGTCTTTTTTTGCTGTGGAGCCCGTAGCAGAAGCAGTTCTCACGAGTGCAGGTCAGTCGCTACCAGAAGTCAAATTTCAGCTGAAAACATCTAAAGCTAAGTACCCCATTGGGGACCCTTTTTTCTTGCTCTAACTGATGTCCGAAAAAGTTAATAATTGTCTTGCCTGTGGAAAGCAGATCGCATACCAAGACTTTCATTCTTACTCCATCACTTGTTTAGGCCCAGACCACGACGACCCTCACTGCCAGTTCTGTGCCTTATTTAATGCAAGCACCATTCACTGTAGAGCTCTCTTTTGTAGACAGTTATTTTCGTATTCCGTCTTTGAATTCCGATATGGCGTCCATCAGCCAACCTTCTGCCGACATTTCGAAAAAATGTAAAGATAGAGACAGGCCACACAAGGCTAAGCCTTCCGACGACTCTACCACTAAGCAAGTTGTCAGTTCTCCAGAATTCAGTGAGGCTCTTTTGCAGTCCCTGATCCCCAACTCGCTTTCTACGCAGGCCTCTGCCAAGAGCCTTTTGGAGTATGCCTCAGAAATCCACTTCGTCTTCCGAGCCTTTGGCTGTCTCTCCCTCGGTTGGGTCCAGAGAGGCGACTCAGGCTCCGGGTTCCAAGGAGGCCATTCGCACTACTGATTCTAGACAAAAACAGACATCTACTCTTCCGACTACCATTCCTCAGAGACTGACGGATTCTCTTTGGCCTCGAAGCCAAGCCACTCAGAGGAAGTCAACTTCTAGCCACTATCTTGTTACTGCTCCCCCACCCCAAGCTCAGATGCTTAAAATGGCAGAGGATCTCATCTCCCTTATCCGAGGTACTCAAGCCTCCACTCCTAAAAGGAAAAAAGGATGCTCTTTCACTGTTTCAGTCATCACATTTAGGTTATCTGCTTGCAGGTAGCCCTCAGCCAGCCTGAATACCAGAGTCTTGGGATATCTGCGTCGGATGCTTTTGCTTCTTCCATGACGTCAGATCGTTAGGGAGTATAAAACATGCAGCCGATGCCATTACATCAGTCTTTCTTGCCATGCAGTGCCCAAAGCAGAAGCAGTTCACAAGTGCCGGTCGGCCGACTCCTGAAATTTTCCTTTTCGATTTTCAGACCTGAAGTCTTCTAAAAGATAAGTCCCCCTTTGGGGATCCTTTTTTCTTGCTGTAACCGATGTCAGGAAAAAAATAATAATTGTCTTGCCTGTGGAAAGCAAATACCTCATAGAGATTTTCATTCTTACTGCGTCACCTGTTTAGACCCAGACCACGATGTCCCTCAATGTCGATTTTGTGCCTTGTTCAATGCCCGAACTATACATCATCGGGCAATTTTTGTAGCTAAATACTTTCGCTCTCTATCTCCGTACTCAGAAATGGCATAGGTAAGCCATCCAACTACTGATCTTCCATAAAAACGTAAGGATAAAGACAGAGACTGCATAGGTCCAAAACTGCCGACGACGCTACCGTTAAGCTAGTCACCAGTCTGCCGGTACTCAGTGAGGCGCTTTTGCAGCCCCTGATACCCACTTCTACAGATTCGCAGGTCTCTACTGAGACCCATTTGGAGCCCGGTATGCCGCGATATGCTTCTTTGACTATGGAACCTGCGGATGTCTCTACCTTGGATGGGTCTGGAGCCACTGTGCAAGCACCGGCTTCTGAGGGTGTATTGAGGCCTACCGATTTTCATATTAAACCGACGACTTTGTTTCAAGCCAAAAATACTGAATTTCTCATGCTTAAAGTTCGCACAATGCCTAGGAAACCGATGACCAGAAAGCATTCCCAGCCCCACAGGCCTCAAAAACAAATGATTAGAATGGCTGAAGACCTTATTACCTTAATTAGGAGAAGCCAGCCTTTCCCCTCAAAGAGACCTAGACCTGATTTTTCGTCTGATTCTTCTGATTAGGAATCTGATATCTCTGTTTCTTCTGACTACCAAGACATACCCTTATCTACCTATGAGGATTCTGATGCAGAGGATTCCATTCCCACTGCTTCACCTACAGAAGATTTTTCTTTTGGTGAAACCCTGCATACCCTTAGGGAGCATTTCCACAGGGAAAGCCAGGACTACTCTCAGTCCAAAAACAGACTCAGGGAATTTTTAAACCTGCCTCAGCACAGGCCTCTAGCTATCCCTCCTGTTCTGGAGATTGTAGATGATGTTTTCTTGGAATCAAGCCTTACCCTGGATACTTTGTCTCCAGCTCCCAGGAAACCTGACAGGTACTATAGAGTACCTGACTCACAAATTCCTTTTCAAGAATCGTACTGCGGATCCAGAGACCATTTCCCAAGGACCAAAAGGCATTAAGGCTACTACTGGTAGGAGTCCTACCCCTTCTGACAGGGATTCTAGGGCTTTAGACAGATGGGGTAAGAAGGTATACACCTCTGCTACTCTGGCCGTTAGGGCTTTAAATTGCCAGTTTCATATGTTAAAGTATCACCAGCATGTTATGGGGCTAATTAAGCAGAAAATTATGTTGATTCCTGACTGTGCAGAACACAAAGATTTACAAGAGTTAATGCATTCTGCTGACCAAGTTGGTAAACATACTTTGCAATGGGGTTTTGATGCTTTAGAAGCATCTTGTAGGGTTGCTGTCACTGGGTCTGTTCTTAGAAGGCATGCTTGGCTTAAGGAACAAAGTTTGCCAGATCATGTCAAAGCAAAATTACTGGATGCACCCTTAAACCAAGAGCTCCTATTTGGCAATAAAGCAGAAGTTGTTCTCAAAAGGATGGGGAGGAGAAAGCTAAATCTATGCAAACTGTTAAAGATTTCTTACAAGTACAACCACCTAGATTCAGTAGGCATTGGCCTTCAAAGAACTGGTCCCTTCCAGGCCTTCTCAGTCCAAACCCAGGGGCAGCAGACCTCCAAGACTTCAGTCTCAGGTTATGCACAGATCTAAGCAGTGGGGTGCTCCCACGTCCAAAACAGGAAGTAGTGAGCCACCCCCCTATGGTAAACTTCCACAATGACTTATCCTTAACTACCCCAAGCCTTGCTCAAGTACTTGCAGCTTTAGGAGGAAAACTCGCCCTGTATGCAAAAAACTGAGAATACATTACCCAAGACACAAATGGGTTTTAAACATTGCTTCCCTAGGATACAGATTCCACTTCCACTCACTCCCAACTCTAAGTGGATGGCCAGACCTCCCCCCCAAACCAGTGGGCGGAGGCCCAAAAGCAAGTCTCTCCTCAGCATCAAGGCTATTCAACCTGTCCCAGCAGAGCAAAGGGGACAAGGCTGTCCCTAGTTCCCGGAAAAGAAAACTCCTGGCGTCCTATCCTGGATTTATCTATTCTCAACACCTTTCTGGCGGTTCCAAAATTCTAGGGATGCCTGGCTGGCAACCCTAGACTTAAAAGAAGCTTATCTGCACATCTCCATAAGGGAATCTTGCAGGAAATACCTTCGCTTCAGGGCAGGCGCTATGCACTATCAGTTTTCTGCACTTCACTTTGGCTTATCTACTGCTCCCAGGGTATTCACAAAGTGCCTAGCTCCAGCCATTGCTTTTTGCAGGCAGAGAAGTATTCAGATTTACCCATACTTGGACGATTGCCTGATTCATGCGGAAAGTCAGGACTTGCTACTACAGCACCTGGCATTTGTAAAGAGACTTCTAACTTCACTGGGGTACACCATCAATGAAAATAAATCACACCTAGTACCCTGCCAGCAGATGGTATTCCTGGGAGCAAGCTTGAACACAACTTCCCAGATGACATTCCTCACTCCAGAGAAACAAATTTATTTGACAACTTAGTTCAACCTACTGGCCACAAAAACCCATCTATCTGCAAGGAAAATACTGCAAGCTCCTGGGGTTCATGGCCTCTTGCATTCTGTTAATTCCATATGCAAGACTGCATATGAGGAAACTTCAGTGATATCTAAAAAGTCTATGGTGTCAACATTCTCAGGACCTGGAAACAATAATTCCTATCATTCCGTGTCTTAGGGCAGAGTTCCTTTGGTGGGCAGAGGCCTGCTACCACAACAAGGGACTCTCTTTCACTCTACCCCCTGCCGCCCAAACCCTTGCAACAGAAGCATCAGACTATGCATGGGGGGGGCTCACATGGCAGGGCAGTGCATTCAGGGCAAATGGAAACCAAAGCAGATGCACCTGCATATCAATCAAAAAGAAATGTTAGTTGTACAGAATGCTCTGACAACCTTCAAAGGCCTTATTCTTCCAGGGCAACTATTGGTAAAGACAGACAACATCACAGTTATGTGGTACATAAACAAGCAGGGGGGGGACATATTCCTACCCACTCTGCAGACTAGCCATGGCTCTGTGGAACACAGCCTTGAGCAACCAAGTGCACCTACAAGCTCAATTCCTGCAAGGCAAACTAAATTCACTGACAGACGACTTAAGCAGAAATCTCATGGACCCATATGAAGGGAAACTGAAACCCAAAATATTCAAACTTTTGGAGAACAGATGTGGGACACCAGAGGTGGACCTGTTTGTTTCCCTTCAGAACTATCAATTGAACAAATACTGCACCAGACATCCCCACAGCCAAGCTCGGAAGGTGGATGCCCTGTCCTTTTCCTGGGAAAGCCTCTCAATCTGTGCCTTTCCCCCTCTGCCTCTCCTCTCGAAAGTTTTACTAAAGATCAAACAGGACAGTCTGATTGCACCAGAATGGCCACGCCAGCACTGGTATCCTCTTTTGCGCAGTCTGACAGTGCTACAACCATGGCACCTGCCTCAGACTCTTTCCCTGCTGTCCCAGCAGGGGTGCCAAATTCTGCACCCTCAGCTTCAGACCCTGAACCTTGCAGCCTGGCACATCCCCTGAACTTACCTCTAGCAACCGTCAGTAAGCAGGTGCTGGTTGTCATTCTTGAGGCAAGGAGGCCTAGTACTAGAAAATCCTATTCAGAAAAGTAGAAAAGATACTGTTCCTGGAGCCAATTTCAAGGGATGGGCACAACTGTGCCCAGCTTACCTCATATACTAGATTACTTAACAGAAGTGCTCCACAAGGGCCTATCCTTCTCTTCAATTAAGATTCATGCCTCTGCCATCTCAGCTCATTATAATACTGAGCCACCCCTCTTCTGTCATCCTCTGGTAAAACAGTTCCTTAGAGGGGCCAAAAATTTAAGACTCCCCAGGAGAGGTCCCACTCCAGCCTGGGACCTTAACTTTGTATTGGAAAAACTTGCACCCCCCCCCCTTTGAAACGGCTGCTAAAGCAGAATTGAAATTCCACTCGTGGAAAATAGATTTACTTCTAGCCACCACTTCAGCAAGAAGAGTGTCTGAACTGCAGGCCCTTATGGCAGTGGAACCCTTCATTATCTTCCATGCGCACAGGGTTTCCCGTCAGGGCTAACCCATCTTTTATGCCCAAAGTGGTGTCTAGTGTGGCTTTAAACCAGGCCATTAATTTGCCTACTTTTTCCTTAATCCTCATAATAAAGAGGAATGGATACTTTATTCTCTAGACGTGTACAGACAGCTTAGATTCTATTTGGGCAGGACTAAACCTCTCAGAATGTCTGACCAGCTGCTAGTCAGCTTTGCTGCGGGGGCAGAGGGGAAGGCCATTTCAGAGTAAACTCTTTCTAAATGGATAGCATACTGCATCCATTTCTGCTACAAGCACCATGGAAAACCTACCCCACAGGGGATAAGAACACATTCCACTAGGGCTACATCTACCTCTACTGCATTTCTCAGAGGAGTCCCTATCAGGGACATCCTGGAAGCTGCAACCTGAAGCTCTGTACACACTTTCACCAAGCATTACCACTTGCCTATCTTTTCTAAATCCAGAGTTGGATTTGCCACAGCAGTCTTACAGGCCCTGATTACCAGGCCTAATGCTTCTTAATCTACCTCCACCCTTCCTTAGCTTTGGGAATCAACCCAAATGTGATGACTGCAACTGTGAAACATGAAGAACGTAGTACAGCTGTGTACATTTACCATAAATGTAGATGTTCGAGTGTATTCACTGTTGCAGTCCTGGTTACCCTCCCTCCAGCCCCCTGATTGTCTTTGCTTTCACTATCCTTTTTGGTTTGGCATGTCTTATACTATGTGTATTTGCTTTTTGCTGGGGGTGTTCCACACCATATTCTGATTATTCTGCCTTTGAAGAGGAACAGCAGCTTTCTGTTGTGGGGGCACTGGACATCTGGGGCAAGAAAAACTGATGTAATGGCGTCGGCTGCATGTTTTATACCCCTGATGTCATGGAAGAAGCGACAGCATCCGATGCAGAAATCCCAAGACTCTGGTATTCAGGCCGACTGAGGGCTACTTGCAGACAGATAACCCAAATGTGATGACTGCAACAGTGAATAAACACGAACATGTACATTTATGGTAAGTGTTACACAACTGTGCTTTTCTTCTCCAGAAATTATGACAGACCAAGAGTCTGAGGATTCTGATTATTCTGCCTTTGAAGAGGAACAGCAGCCCTTAACTGTTTGAGGATTCAGATGCAGAGGAATCCATCCCCTCTGCCTCCCCTCCAGAGGACCTCTCCTTCTGGTAAACCCTTCACTCACACAGGGAGCAATTTCAATGGGAATCTCTGGACTACCCACAGCCAAAGAAATGACTTAGAGCATTTCTGGACCTGCCCCAGCACAGGACCCCTGGCCATCCCTCCTATTCTAGAAGTGATGGATGATGTTTTCCTTGAATCCAGTTTAGCCCCTGATGCCCTGCTTCCTTCCCCAGCTAAACCTGACAAGGTACTACAGAGTACCAGATTCTCACAAATACCTGTACAGGAACCCTGCTGCAGACCCTTAGGTTATTACACAGGGACCCAAAGGAGCTAAGACTAGTTCTGCCAAGAATCCTGTTCCTTCTGACAAAGACTCTAGAACTCTGGACAGATGGGGTAAGAAAGTATACATCTCTGCAACCTTCACTATCAGAGCACTCAACTGTCAGTTCCATATGTTAAAATATCAACAACACACTTTGGAACAATTAAAACAGAAGATTGCTTCCTCCCCTGACGGTGCCAACTCAAAAGAGCTGGCAGAATTACTTCACTCTGCTTGTCAAGTGGCCAAGCACTCATTACAATGTGGATATGATGCCCTAGAAGCCTGTAGCAGGGCAGCAGTGGCATGGTCTGTTATTAGAAAACATGCATGGCTGAAGGAACAACCTCTCCCTGATCATGTCAAATCTAAACTTATTGATGCACCCTAGATAAGGAACGCTTATTTTGGGAAAAAGCAGAAGAGGTGCTTAAAAAGATGGAAGACAAAGCAAAATCTATGCAAACAGTAAAATATTTCTTTCAAGATCAACTGCCCAGATTCAGCAGGAACTTCCCCTCTAAATACTGAGCCTTTCCTGCACCCAGCAGACAGGGCCAAAGTAAGCCCCGCAGGGACAGGACATCCAGGCCCCCATCCCAGGGCCAGCAAAGAAGCAAACAGTGGACCACTTCAGCATCCAAGGCAGGGAGTTCTAATCCAAGCTTCTATAGTAAGCACTCACAATGACTCTCCCTCCCCCCTCTGCCCTTCTTTCACTCATCTAAAACTAGGCGGAAGGCTCGCCATCTTCAAGGACAATTGGGTCTCTATAACCAAGGACCAATGGGTATTAAAAATAATTTCTCAGGGATACAGATTCTCCTTCAGCAACCTCCCAATTCCAAGAGGGTACATAGACCTCCCCCCAGACCAGTGGGCAGAGGCATTAAAACAGGTAAAAACCCTAATATCCAAGGGGGCAGTAGAATCTGCCCTCTGGATCAAATAGGAAAAGGTTTTCTCATGGCGGTCAAGCCCTTCATAATTTTCCATGCAGACATAGTCTCCCTGAGGACAAAACCCTCCTTTATGCCAAAGGTGGTATCTGATGTGACCCTTAACCAGGCCATACACCTTCCCACCTTCTTTCCCACCCCCCAATAAGGGGAAAGATTTCTACACTCACTAGACGTGCACAGACACTCAGATACTATCTGGACCGCACTAAGCCATTGAAAAAAACTGACCAGCTTTTTGTAAGCTTTGCCCTAGGGACAGACAGGAAGCCCATATCCAAACAAACCATTTCCAAATGGATTTCACACTGTATCCATTTCTGCTACAGACTACATGGGAAACCCATCCCTAGGTCAATCCGTACCCTCTCCACTAGGGCAACCTCCACTTCCACTGCCTTCCTCAGAGGAGTACCTACCAGGGACATATTGGAAGCGGCCACCTGGACCTCTGTCCATACCTTTACAAAGCATTACCATGTACCTGTCTTTTCAAAGTCTAGGGCAGGGTTTTCCTCTGCAATTCTACAGGGCCTTCTGACCCATACCTAGGACTCTATCTTTCCTTCCACCTTTTACCTTTGCTTTGGTAATCTTCCCACAGGTGATGACTGCAACCGTGAAACACGAAGAACGTAGTACAGTTGTGTACACTAACCATAAATGTAGATGTTTTGAGCGTATTCACTGTTGCAGTCTTGGTTTTTCTCCCTCCATCCCCCTTTTTCTCATCTTCCCCTAGGGGGACACATGCTCCCCAGGGTGGCTCTTAGCCACCAGGACCAATTCTCTATTTTTCCTTGTGCTTCTAATGGATTAGGGCAAGAAAAACTGATGTAATGATGTCAGCCGCCTTGCTTTATAGTGCTGACGACCTGGCATCAGACTACAGGTGACAGCAGCCAGCGCACAAAAACATTGATTCTGGTATTCGGGCCGGCCGAGTGCTACCACAGCAGGGATAACCCACAGGTGATGACTGCAACAGTGAATACACTGGAATATCTACATTTATGGTAAGTGCACACAACTGTATTTTCTAATCTGCTTTACCAGGAGACTTCATAATGCAGTTCCACCTGTTAGTCCTCCAAATGAAGATGGTGTATAAAAACAAAGTGATATTAGAACAAGATTTCCTGATGTTCTTCATGTTTCACTGTTGCAGTCTTCACATTTGGGTTATCTGCTTGCAGTAGCCCTCAGTCGGCCTGATTATCAAAGTCTTGGGTCCTGCGTCAGTTGCTGTCTCATCTTCTGTGACATCAGGTAGTCAGGGGTATAAAGCATGCAGCTGATGCCATTACATCAGTCTTTCTTGCCATGCGGTGCCCGAAGCAGAAGAAGTTTGCAAGTGCCGGTCGTCCAACTCCTGAAATTTTCGTTTTCGAGTTTCAGAACCAAAGTCTTCAGCTAAAGCTAAGTACCCCTTGGGGAAACTTTTTCTTGCTCTAAACCGATGTCAGTAAAAGTCAATAATTGTATGTCTTGTGGAAAGCAAATACCTCATAAAGGTTTTCATTCGTACTGTATTCCTTGCCTAGGCCCCGACCATGACATACCTCGCTGTCAGTTTTGTGCCTTATTTAAGCAACAAATTATCCGTTGTCGGTATATTTACGCTTCTAAATATTTTGCTACTCTGTTCAATTATCCAGATATGTCTTCGGTAAGCCATCCGACTACCGAAATTCTGAAAAAAACGCAAAGGTATAAAGACAGAGACAGGCCGCCTAGGTCCAAAGCTGCCGACGACGTTTCTCCTAAGCCAGTCGCCAGTTCACCGGTACTCAGTGAGGTGCTTTCGCAGCCCCTGATACCCACTACTTCAGATTCGCAGGCCTCTACTGAGACCCATTCGGAGTCCGGTATGCCACAAGATGCTTTATCTGTGGAACTTGCGGATGTCTCTGCCTTGGATGGGTCCAGAGTCACTGTGCAGGCACCGGCTTCTGAGGGTGTATTCAGGCCTACTGACTTGCTTATTAAACTGATGCCATCTTCTTCTTCAAGGCCTAAAACTCAAAACATGTCTAGAAAACCGATGCCCAGACCATGTGGTCAGGCCTCTATGCCTAAAAAACAAATGATAAGAATGGCTGAAGACATTATTACTTTAATCAGGGGATGCCAGCCTTCCCCTTCTAAGAGACCTAGGACTGAATTTGCTTATGATTCTTCTGATCAGGATTCTGAAATTTCTGTTTTCTTCTGATGACCAGAATTTACCCTTATCTACCTGTGAGGGTTTTTATGCAGAGGACTCTATTCCCCCTGCTTCCCCTCCAGAGGATTTCTCTTTTGGTGAAACCTTGCATACTCTTAGGGAGCATTTTCGCTGGGAAAGCCAGGATTACTCTGATTCTAAAAAGAGGCTTAGGGATTTCTTACTCCTGCCTCAACACAGGCCTTTAGCTATCCCTCCTGTACTAGACATTGTCGATGATGCCTTTTCGGAATCTAGCTTGACCCCTGATTCTTTACCTCCTGCTCCCAGAAAACCTGATAGATATTACAGGGTTCCTGACTCTCACAAGTTCCTTTTTAAAAATCCTACTGCAGATCCTGAGACCATTTCACAGGGACCCAAGGGCATTAAGGCCACTACTGCCAAAAATCCTACCCCTTCTGATAGGGACTCAAGGGCGCTGGATAGATGGGGTAAGAAGGTATACACTTTTGCAACCTTGGCCATTAGGGCCTTAAACTGTCAATTTCATATGTTAAAGTATCAGCAATATATTACTGGATTGCTTAAACAGAAAATTATGTTGATTCCTGACTGTGCTGAAAATAAAGATTTAATGCATTCTGCTGAATAGGTTGGAAAACATACTTTGCAATGTGGTTTTGATTCACTAGAGGCATCTTGCAGGGCTGCTGTCACTGGGTCTGTACTTAGAAGGCGTGCTTGGCTTCAGGAGCAATCTTTGCCAGATCATGTTAAAGCTAAATTGCTGGATGCTCCCTTAAATCATAACCACCTGTTTGGCAACAAAGCAGAAGTTCTTAAAAAGATGGAGGAAAAAGCTAAATTTCTGCAAACTGTTAAAGATTTCCTACAAGTACAGCCTCCAATATTTAGTAGACATTGGCCCTCTAAAAATTGGTCCTTTCCTGCCTCTTCCAGGCCTTCTCAGTCCAAACCTAGAACCAGCAGAACACCCAGGCTTCAGACCTAGGGTACACACAAGACTAAGCAGTGGGGGGCTCCCACTTCCAAATCAGGGAGTAGTAAGACTTCCCTAATGGTAAGCTGTCTCATTGACTTAACTTTAAAACTTCCAAGCACTTCTCAACTGACTGCTCCTTTAGGGGGAAAAATTGCTCTGCAGGCCAAAAACTAGGAACTCATTACCCAGGACAAATGGGTTTTAAATATAGTTTCCCAAGGATACAGATTTCACTTCCACACATTACCAACCCCAAACGGTTGGGCAGATCTACCCCCAAATCAGTGGGCAGAGGCTCAAAAGCAAGTACTCTCTCTCTTAAGCATAAAGGCTATTCAAACTGTACCAGAAGGGGAAAAGGGACAAGGTTTCTACTCAAGACTTTTCCTGGTACCCGGAAAAGACAATCCATGGTGTCCTATCCTGGACCTTTCTATCTTAAACACCTTTTTGGTGATTCCAAAATTCAAGATGTAACTCTTCACCAGTTGCTTCCTATGCTAGTCAAAGATGCCTGGTTGGCAACACTGTATTTAAAGGAAGCCTTCCTGCACATCCCAATCAGGGAATCTTGCAGAAGATACCTACGCTTCAAAGCAGTTCTCTGCACTGCCTTTTGTCTTATCTACTGCGCCCAGGGTATTCACAAAGTGCCTAGCTCCAGTCATTGCATTTTGCAGGCAAAGAAATATTCAAATATACCCATACCTGGACGATTGTCTAATTCAGGCAGAAAGCCACGACATAGTTTTGAATCATCTGGCATTTGTTCAAAAGGTGCTAACTTGTCTGGGGTACACCATAAACGAAAAGAAATCACATCTGGTACCCTGTCAACAAATTATATTCCTGAGAGCAAGCTTGAACACAACTTCCCAGATGGCTTTCCTCACGCCAGAGAAACAAACTCATTTGACAACTTACTTCAAACTAATGGCCACAAAGACCCTGCTGTCTGCAAGGCAAATACTGCAAGCCTTGGGGTTCATGGCCTCCTGCATTCTACTAATTCCATATGCAAGACTACCTATGAGGAAACTACAATGGTATCTAAAAAGCCTATGATGTCAACATTCTCAGCATCTAGAAACAATGATTCCTATCATACCTTGCCTACGGTTAGAGTTCCTTTGTTGGGCAGAGGCTTGCCACCTAAACAAGGGACTACCATTCACTGTACCCCCTGCCGTCCAACCCCTAACAACAGACACATCATACTATGCATGAGGGGCTCACCGGCTAGGGAAGTGCATTTAGGGCAAATGGAACCCAAGTCAAATGCACCTGCATATCAATCAAAAAGAAATGTTAGCTGTACAGAATGCTCTGACAGCCTTCAAGGACCACATTCATTCAGGACAATTAATGGTAAAGGCGGACAACACCACTGTTAGGTGGCACATAAGCAGGGGGGGTACCCATTCTTACCCCCTTCTGTAGACTAGCCATGGCTCTGTAGAACACAGTTTTGAGCTACCAAGTGCATCTAGAGGCTCAATTCCTGCCAGGAAAACTAAATACACTGGCAGATGAACTAAGCAGAAATCTCATGGACCCACACGAGTGGAAACTGGAACCAAAGACTTTCAACATGTTGATAAATAAATGGGGGAGCCCAGATATAGACCTGTTTGCTTCCCCCCAGAACTACCAATTGGACAAATTCTGCACAAGGACTCCCAACAAACAAGCTTGGAAAGTGGATGCTCTGTCCTTCAGCTGGAAAAATCTATCAGTTTATGCCTTTCTACCTCTGCCTCTCCTCTCCAAAGTACTAGTAAAGATCAAACAGGACAAACCAAGGATGATGCTGATTGCACCAGACTGGCCACGCCAACACTGGTACCCCCTCTTGCACACTGTGTCACCGCTGCTTCCATGGCACCTGCCTCAGACCCCTACCTTGCTGTCACAGCAGGAGAGCCAAATTCTGCACTCTCAGCTTCAAACCCTGAACCTGGCAGCCTGGCTAATTACCTAATTTCTCCATTACCATCCCTCAGTAAACAAGTGTTGGATGTTATTTTGGAGGCAAGGAGACCTAGTACTAGAAAATCTTATGCTGAAAAATGGAAAAGATTCTGTGCCTGGAACCAGACTCAAGGGATGGCCACAGCAGCGCCCAACTTACCTCAGATTCTTCAATACTTAACTGAGATGCTTCACAACGGCCTTTCTTTTTCCTCCATCAAAATTCACACACCAGCCATTTCAGCTCATTACAACACAGAACCACCCATCTTCTCTCATCTACTGCTGAAGCAGTTCCTCAGAGGGGCCAAAAATTTAAGACCACCCAGGAGAGCCCCAACTCCATCCTGGGACCTTAACTTTGTATTGGAAAAACTCACTATTCCTCCTTTTGCGCCGGCTGCAAGTGCAGAGTTAAAATTCCTTTCTTGGAAAACAGCCTTCCTTTTAGCAATCACTTCAGCAAGACGGGTATCTGAGTTACAGGCCCTTATGGCAGTGGAGCCTTTCACCATCTTTCATGCGGACAGGGTGTCCCCTCAGGACCAGTCCCTCCTTCATGCCCAAGGTGGTATCCAGTGTGGCTCTTAATCAGTCCATTCATTTGCCAACCTTCTTTTCTAATCCACAGAACAAAGGGAAACGCATACTGCACTCTCTTAGATGTGCACAGACAACTTAGATTTTACTTGGACAGGACTAAACCTCAAAGGGAATCTGAACAACTGCTGGTGGCATTTGCTGCAGGGGTAGAGGAGAAGGCTATTTCAAAGCAAATCATTTCTAAATGGATAGGCCATTGCATTCATTTCTGCTATAAGCACCATGGAAAATCTATCCCGCAGGGGATTAGACCCCATTCAACCAGGGCTGCATCTACCTCTACAGTCTTTCTCAGAGGTGTCCCTACCAGGGACTTCTAGAAGCTGCTACATGGAGTTCTGTACATACTTTCACCAAGCATTACCATTTGCCAATTTTCTCTAAATCCAGAGCTGGCTTTGCCACTGCAGTCTTGCAGGGCCTTATAGCTGGTCCTAATGCTGTCTAAATTCCTCCTCCCATCCTTAGCTTTGGGAATCTACCCAAATGTGATGACTGCAACAGTGAAACACGAAGGACATAGTACAGTTGTGTATACTTACCATAAATGTAGATGTTCGAGTGTATTCACTGTTGCAGTCCTGGTTACCCTCCCTCCAGCCCCCTGATGTCTTTTGGCTGTACCTCTACTCTCCTTTACTATGTTTAAAAGCTTTTTAGTGTATTTGCTTTTTTGTTGAAGGTATACCATTGTATATATATATATATATATATATATATATATATATATATATATATATATATATATATATATATTTAATTGCTTCCCATTAGGGGGGCATCTGACATCTGGGACAAGAAAAACTGATGTAATGGCATCGGCTGCATGCTTTACACCCCTGACTACCTGATGTCACGGAAGATGAGACAGCAACCGACGCAAGACCCAAGACTTTGATAATCAGGCCGACTGAGGGCTACTGCAAGCAGAAAACCCAAATGTGATGACTGCAACAGTGAATACACTCTAACATCTACATTTATGGTAAGTGTACACAACTGTACTTTCTTTATGTATCCCATATGGGTTGAGGTTATTAAGCTTGACCAACGCCCGTCATTATTTGGCCAATATTTGACCTTAAAAACATAATTCCTCCTTGCTACCAAACATTGACACTTCCCATTAATTATCCATTTAACTGCCATCCAGTTCAAGTGTAGCTTAAGATATTTATGATATGCAAGCAATAATGCCCAACATGCTATGTGTTACTGTGTAAATAATGCCCAACCAGGGGTGTTAATGAGACCAGATACCACAGGCAGAGTACCTCTACACATCTGGAAGGGCATTATTTACACAGTAACACACACACACTAGAGGGCATTATTGCGCTTAGAGAATGGGATGCCTGTAAAATTGTTGTTTTGCTTTATTTTTTTTCATTGTATTATTTTTTATATATTTTTAATGTTAAATAGTTCCTCCACCTAATGTTTCAAACTTGCTGTAGGATATGTAAATGGTGTTGGAGGAAGTATTTTACATCCAAAATATAACATTTTCAAAAAATATTCAGATATTTACTTCACTTTTGGTCCCTTACTCCTAAAATGTATGGTTTGCTGCCAGTCATTGGGGATTGAAGTCACTTAATAAACTAAATAATAATGTACATGTGAGTTTCATACTTTAGTTCCTTTAGAAAATTCATGCTATCACAAATCTTGTTATTCAAGCAGCTTTGAAAGTTTATAAGGACAATATTTAATCTGTTCCTATTTTTGAGCCTTTGTTTCCCTTTATTTTAGGCTTTATCCAGATTTCTTGAGTTATGAGTTTGAAAGGTATGCAAAGGTATGCAAACCTTTCTGCTACACGCTCTAGGGACCTAAACCTTGTCACCACAATAAACAGGACATGCTGGAGGGATAGAGTCCTATCTCAGAGACTTCCCATACTCTGGAACAGGCTACCCATCTATGTCAAGCAAAGTTCTTCATTAGCACTCTTCAAGAAAAATCTTGATGAGTGGATGGGAAATAGGAAATACACCCCGGGGATCACTTCTGTTGTCTCTGCTCGACAGTGGCACAGGAAAATAACTTTCTTGGGTGATGTAAGCCAGGGAGCTTTATTGGCTAGGCTTGCATAGGCCCTTGGGCCGATAGCCGAGTACCTACCTATGAACCTTTTAACTGCTACTGCTGCCAGTGGTCAATCTCACTCACTCATGCACACACACACTTGTGCTTCAGAAAATGCATGCTAACACAAATTCAGTTATTCAAGCAACTTTGGAATTTTATAAGAGCAATATCTGTTCCTGTTTTGAGCCTTTGTTCCCCCTCTATTTTAGGTTTTACCGAGATGTCTTGAGCTAAGAGGTCGAGAGGTATGCAAACCTCTTAACTGCTACTGCTGCCACTGCTCAATCGTTCTCGCTCTTCGCACGCGCGCGCACACACACACACACACACACATTTCCAGTTTCACATACGCAAGCACGCATACACTGACACACAGACAGAAAGATAAACACACACACACATAAACACCCACACTTTTCTATTTTTTTTTTTTTTTGTTACATTCTTTAAACAGCAGAAGTGCTGCTTAGCAGGTGTAAAATAATGGCGGCCATTAACGTTCTTTAGTCCAAGCTCCACAGCAGCATAATGTACTGCCATGATTTGGTGGACTCATTTTTCAGAGGGTATTACCTGTAGATTAACACTCTGCTGGACAATGTTCATTCTCCAGTCAAGGTGCCAATGTACAGGTTGCCCATTCTCTAAACAGAGATAACATATGCTTGCTAATTTTCTTTGGTAGTATTTCTTATACAGTTATTCTTAAGGAGAAGTGTTAAAGGACTGCTAGCACCTGTTCCTATTAATGCTGCTAAAAATCCAAGCCTTCCTAATTGTAGGTGCATAGTCTATAACAGCCATACAGTGTGTACCTGATGAATCGTGGCAGTGGAGAAAAGAGAATAGTCCATACAAGATTTGGCAAACATATAATACTTATGTCTTGAGTGCCCTTCTACCCAAGGTTTTCTTAAAATAAATATATGGCAGAATTGTGCAATATCCTTGTCCTGTACAGCACATGATCCAAATCATACTAATTGACTCTATCAAACCTCTATTCTGGCATATTCCATCCACTTTCTAATACAACTGTTTTTGACATCAAAGCCTGTTTTCAAACTCAGAGGCAATTATAATAAGTAACTAGTTTTAGGGGTTAACTCAATGCTTGAAAACAATGGAAAGTTGACCTCCATGAAACACAACCTGTTATTTTAACCAGTTTTGTTAGCCACTTTCACTGTTTTGACATTTCATTGAAATGGACTTTGATGTCAGCTAGCTTTCATTATTATAGCCTCTTGACTTAATTAGCTTGTTTTTTTACAGGTAGCCATATCAGAAAAAGAACAGTCAATGTTTAAGGCCATATAAGTTACCCAAATTAAATACTATAACCCAGTTAAGTATCTCTTTTACCAACATGGCCCTGTCCTTGGATCTTCAACCACTTTGCATGTATTCCACTGACTAGCTTGGTTCACCAGCTGAGCCATTCCAATATGTTTAGTACTGTAGGAAGCCTATTACCAAAAAAGATCATCTTGGTTGATAAGATTCCCTGCTGGTATGCATTTCCTGAAAAAAAAAAAACAACTTTGAACACACACTTGTAGGTACAGCAGCATTTTTATGACTTATTTTGCTCTCAAAGTGTGTAACCAGTCAAATATATCTGGTTAACCATATCCCATGCCAGTTTTTATTTCATTTCAACCATAACACATGCACATACTTTGTCCTGCTTTCCTGTTTTGTGCTTTCCCACCTCCCAATCATCTGTATATGTAGTACCCTTTGTATTTCCTCATCTTAAACAAAAAAATCAATTGACCCAAATAGGAGTCCAGACATGCATGCCTCCAATAAGGTCATGGAACCACAAAATATAGGAGGCTGCTGTTTTCTGGAAAATTCACCAGTATAACCTGTGTTACAGATGCAAACTTAAGGAAGGCACCTAGGCACATCAGTATACCAGTTAGGTCTTGATAAAGGATATCCCAAAGCTTCCAGACATGAGTCCCCATTCATTGGTCATGTGTATGTGGTTAACAGGCATCTGTCTGCCATATAATCACTCATACTTCAATGCAGCCACCAGGTTTTGCACTGAAAGGCCTCAAATTTTATTTGAGTATCCTTTCTTGGGGTCAACAAGTTTCTGTTGTAGTGCAGTACATTACAGAAAACAGGGAAGCATTATTAGTCTTGGAATACAGGGCACTGTTGGAGTCTTGCATACATTACACTTGTATGCTTGTACTGTCCCTAAAAGACTTAATGACCATAATGATTATAGCACTCAAAAGTAAAACTAGAGAGAGATCTTCAAAATCTGATACCTACCATTTGCTGAAGTGGAACTTGCATTAAGCCAAAGATAATGTGATGCAAACAGATCACCAGCCAATCTTAAGAGCAAGATAAAACCTGTGAGATCAGCACAAACTCCAGGTTCGGGCAGCAGTGATGGGAGTTGCACTTCCTGTGCACACAGCATCTAAGGTTCATAAGAAGTTACTAGGCTATTGGCCCTGAGGCTCTTACAAGCTTAGCCAAGAATTTATCCCATGTTCCAACAAGTCAGCACCCTATGCCACTGTCCAGCAGGGACATAAGTGGAATCCCAGGGGTGTATTTTCTGTTCTCTATCCAGTTGTGCTTAAAAGGTTTAATGAGGTACTCTGGTTTATGTGAAGAGGGAGTCTATCCCACAAGCAGGGGAGTCTCTGGGACACAAATCTGTCCTGCCAACAAGTCCTACTGATGTCACAGAACAGGTTGAGGTCTCGCATGTGGGTTAGTCGAGTGGAGCTTGACTTGTGGATATGCAGCAGTCCCATCAGGACAGGGTCTGAGATTGCTTTGTAAGCCAGACAGAGGTCACCTCTGAGGGTTTGTAGGAGGCTGAGTAGAGGAACAGGGCTTTTAGCTTATCTGTGTAGGGTAGATGTTTGAGGCCCTGGATTCTCTGGGTGAGGAATCTCTGTGGTCTCTCCAGTTGCTGCATGTGCTTTGTGAGATACATGCTGAAAGGGGGATTGTATTCAATAATCGGTCGTATAAGGGAAGATTGTAGGGATGTTATAACCACCTTGTCCTTGGATGAGATACCTTTACTAATGAGGTGGGCCATATAGAAAACTTTCCATACACCGGAGGCAATAATGGTGGTCAAAAGTCAGTTTGCTATCAACCTGGGTTCCCAAGTCCCTTACAACTGATGGCGCGCTTAGTGCCTTATTATCAATGTGATAATTTGTTGGAACATCATTCTCCCCAAAAGGGATGATACAATTTTTGGTATTCAGTTTGAGGCCATGTTTCTGCCACCAGTAATTTGTTTGGATGAAACCCTCTTGGAGGATGTCCACATCACTAAGGGAATTGATGACAGCATCCAGCTTGCAGTCATCTGCAAACTTGGTCAGTCATAGCCCACTAGATATGGCCTGCACCTCTGAGAAATATATCCCAAACAGCAGAGGCCCCAAGACCGATCCCTGGGGTGCACCTCTTGTTATGGGTCTACTACTTGAGATGGCTTCCCCTATTTTGACTAGGTGGGTTCTGTCAGTGAGCCTGTTTGCTACCCATCTAGTAGCATATGGATTGATGCCTAGTTGAGAGAGTTTATCAATTATACCTGAGCGTGGAATAGTATCGAAGGCCTTGGCCAGGTCAAGGTAGGCGGTGTGCACCATTTTACCCTCTTTTATGGCCTTTGGTGACTGTCTCAAAGAAGTCTACTAAATTTAACGTGCATCACCTCCCCTTGAAAAAAACAAACTGTGTGGGATCAAGTGTCTGGAGGTTGTCAATGTCCTTGTTAATGAGGTCCATGATAGTCCGCTCCATGGCCTTGCAGATCAGGCTAGTTAGGCTGATGGGTCTATAATTTCTTGGGTCGGTGGACACTCCACCTTTGTGCAAAGGGATGACAGTAGCTATCCTCCACTCTGCTGGGACAAAGCCGGTACTTAGGCTTTGGTTGAATAGCGTGGCTAATGGTGTTAGTTCCTGCCTGAGTTCATGTAGGATGCAGCCTGGGATGTTATCGGGTCCCATGGAGGCTGTATTTTTTGCCTTTGAGAGGGCAATGATGACTTGCTCTCTAGCGATAAGGAGAGGGGGCAGGTCCTGGTGATGTGCTGTTTTACTGATTGGGGGGACAGAGGAGTGAAGTTTCACTGAACCTGTCTGCCAGCAGGTTGGCTATATTTACAGGGTTTCTGTATGTGGTGTCCTTGACCACCAGTTCTGAGCAGATCTGGGTGCTTCCCTTGAGATTCTGGACATATGTGAAGAAAGCCTTATGACTGTCTTTAGTGGATGTGGCCAGTTTGGACTCAGAATTTGCTTTGGAGGATTTCACTGGTGCCCTTATTTGCTTGTTCAGGCTAAGGAGAGATTGCTTCCAATTAGACACCTGCTCCTCCTTGGTCTTGGATAGCAATTTTTTTTTCCTTTTATTATAGAGTTTATTTAATGTAGATGTCCACCAGCCAGGGTTACTCTTCCTTGAGGAGGATGATTTTGTCCTGTCTGGTATTCCTTATCGCCATTATATAAATGCTCATATAGTACTTTGGTTTAAGTTTGGACATATGTGCCAGTTTCTGTGGAGAAGGGGGCTGTGAAGGTGTTTATACCTTTGCTCAGGAGGTTGTAATCAGCTTTGGAGAAGTTTTTTTGTTTGACTCTAGCTGGGGGGATGGTGACTTTGACAGTGACTGCTTTGTTTTCAGATCTTACCAGCGATGATGACACTGCAGTGCTGCTGCAGTGGTTACTCATGTTGGTTAATACCAAGTCCAAGATATTTTCACCTCTTGTGGGGGTGTCATCCAACTGGTCCAAGGCATTTGCATTGATAAAATCAAGGAATGTCTGGGCATTTGTGTTTTGGCATGAGTATTTCTTCCACTCTATGGTTAGTTAAAGTCGCCCAGGATCAGGGTAGAGGGTTGAATCTTGATAGATTCTAAGAGGTCCAGATAGGTGGAGGTGGCATCTTGAGTCTGAGTTGGAGGCCTATAGCTAGCTATGATTTGAATAGGGGTCTTGTCAATTGTTAACTGCACCTGGTGTCTTTCCTGAGTATTTTAACTGCCTGGCCAGCCTAGAGGTGTGTATGTCTTTTATATATATTGCAACTCCACCTCCTTTTGTTTTGCTGCCCACGGCTTGGGGTCTGAATGAATGATAGGATGAGTAACCTGGTATGGCTGGAGTGCTCTCCGCAGCTTTGAACCAGGTTTCTGTGACTGCACAAATGTCAACTTCTTCTAGGGTTAAAAATGCTTACAGTGAGTGCAGTTTAACGTTTAGACTCCTAGCATTTAGCAGCAAGACCTTTAATTTACATTTTGATGAAATGTTCATGTTGGTAGTTTTGACCACAGGGCATTGCCTAAAAAAGGCACTATGGGGGAGGCAAGAGCCTTTGCCAGGAGCCTGAAGCCCAAGGGAGACAGGTGCAGGTCATCTGTGGCAAAGCATGATGGCTTGTCAATCATGTCATCCTAGGCTGTCAGGTTTTGGATCCCCTTTGAATGGCACCAGAAACTAAGCCAGTTGTTAAAGTCAATCATTTTTTGTTTGTACTGAGGCATCATTCTGGGTGATAGTAGAGTGCTACTTAAGACTAGGGACATAATTGCCTGGGACACATACTCAGCAAGCTCAAGCATGTCTCTCTCCATATAGTCCAGGGAGGTACGTCTCAAGTCATTCATGCCAACATGGACTGTGACAGAATCATAACAGTACCTGTTGGAACATAACATACATTCAAAGACTGAAATGCCAAAATGTAATTCAAAACTAAAATCCCTGAAGTTCAAAGAAGATAATTTATAAACACTACACATAGTCTTTCCAGATAATTTGTACTATTAAGTATAAATATGCACAATGTCCACATACAATATCTGAGTTATGCTGTCATTAAGAGGACCTGTGGGGAAAAAAAGATAATAGTTCTTGTACAGCAACTTCTCAGTAAGTATAAATGCAGTGTAGTGGTTTAGTGCTTTTATATATGCCACTTACATTTATCAAAAAGTGAATAATCTCAAAATAGCCACTGTAAAACCTCATATTACGGTGTGCATTTCCAACATTCATAACAGCCATTTAAATGGATGAATACTATTTAAAGAAACCCTGCTGCAAAGATTTCCATTGCCATTACATTACAGAAGTATAGGATTAATTAAAATTTTACCAAAGATCATGTCAGGGAATATTGCATGTTTTTGTGGAAGGGCAAACTGTATGGCACAGAGGAACAGATATACAACTTTGGCTGCATTCCAGATGATCAGTAATCAGTTAGCAATGTGGATGCTGAAAGAATAGTATGGCACCATTAGACTGATTTACTATGCAAACAATAGATGCATTAGGTAAAGTAGGGTACGGTGATCCAGCAGAAGAGATGGAAATGTAGTCATAAAGGAGATCTGATGGTCTGCAGGCATGAGTGCAAACATAATGGCCCCTTTCTTAACTATAGCTATAATTGTTGAGGTTGCTCATTGTCTAGAAATAGATCATTTTGCTGCATTGCTTTTACCACCAATGCGTTATGACCATCATCATCATCTATCGGCTGTTCCCGTTGGGGGTCGCCACAGCGGATCATCTGTTTCCATTTCTTCCTGCCCTCTGCATCTTGCTGTGTCACACCAACCACCTGCATGTCCTCTCTCACCACTTCCATAAACCTTATCTTAGGCCTTCCTCTCGTCCTGTTACCTGGCAGCTTCATCCTTAGCATCTTTTTCCCAATATACTCAGCATCCCTCCTCAGCACATGTCCAAACCAACGTAATCGTGCCGCTCTGGTTTTGTCTCCAAACCTTCCAACCTGGGCTGACCCTGTAATATACTTATTCCTAATTCTGTCCACCCTCGTCACACCCAATCCAAATATTAACATCTTTAACTCTGCCACATCCAGCTCTAACTCCTGCCTTTTTGTCAATGCCACTGTCTCCAACCCATATAGCATAGCTGGTCTCACTACTATCTTGTAGACCTTCCCTTTCACTCTTACTGGTACTCATCTGTCACAAATCACTCCTGACACTCTTTTCCACCCATTCCATCCTGCCTGTACTCTCTTCTTATTTATTTTATTTATTTGCAGTTGGTTAACCAGGATAGTCCATTGGGCCAATGAGAACCCGTTTTCAATGGAGTTCTGGGGAGAAAAGCTCCATGACAAAACAAAGATTACAGCAGTTTATAAATTAAATTTTTGTTTACAAGACACAACAAAGTTGCAGCATTTACAATTTCTAGGTTACATTTAGTAGAAGACAAAACACTGAATTAGTAAATGTACAGTTTCTTGAAATGGAGTAGTACAGTTTGAGAATTTAAGAAGTTATTTAAATTGGCTTAGTATTTGCTAGATGCAAATATGAAGTTAGTGTTTAGGATATGTGAGATAGTTGCCTGTAGGAAATGGAGAATAGGCTATATGGGGTGGGAGCAGGAGCATTCCCACTTGAATATTAGGTGTGAGTGAAGTGATTTTTTTTAAAGGAGGGGAGGTTGGCAATAGTACGGATGGTGGAAGAGAGGGAGTTCCATAGGTGTGCTAGGGCAAAGGATAGGGTTTTTTGTCCTGGGGGGGGCGAAGGGTTCTGTGTAGTTCTATTAGGTTTTGGTTGTTAGATCGTAGGAGTCTTTCTGGGTGGTACATTTTAAAGGTAGAGGAAAGGGAGGGACAGAGGGAGGGGTGAAAAATTAGTTTGTGTGCATAAGTAAGCTGAGAATAGGTGAGATAGTTGGGATGTTCGAGCAAGTTTAGTTTGTGGAGAGATGCACAGTGATGAGTTGATGATTTGTGGTTAGTGGCAAATTTGACAATTTTATTATAGCAAGAGGAGAGTTTTGTCTTGAGAGAGGATTGTAGGTTTGTTAGGAGAGGGGCACCATGAAAGAGGGAAAGGATGAGGAATGAGAGAGTGAGCTTAGTAGATGTAGTGAGGTATTGATTGTGCCGGTAGAGCATGCCAAGTTTTTGGTGTTTTTTTATGTTTAGTTGTAGGTGGGTATTGAATTTAAGCTGGTCATTGATTTGGACCCCTAATAGTTTGGTTTCAGATACCAGTTCAAGAGGTGTGTTATTCTGGCTAGTAATGGAGCATAGGTTTCTATCAATGGTGTTGGTTTTGGATGGGGTAAATACCATGAATTTGGTTTTTGATGCATTGAGTGCTAGATGATTGTCTTTCATCCACTCTTCTGTGGTAGGAAGGCATCTTGAGTTAACATTAAGAGAGTGGGGATGGATGTGGTGGCACAGATTATCGTTGAATAGTCTGCATATTGAATAAGGTTAGCATAAGGGATTGAACGGAAGAAATCATTTATGAATATATTGAAGAGGAGGGGACCCAGTATTAAACCCTGGGGGATACCAGTGGGGGTGATACGGAAAGAGGAGATGGCTTTTTTCCACTTGACAGCTTGTTGCCTGTAAGAGAGGTAGCTGGTGAACCAATTGAGAGAGGAAAGGGATAGGTTTAAGTTAGATAGTTTAGTAAAGGAGAAGGTTGTGAGAGAAGGTTGTGAGAGATGGTATTGAAAGCCTTAGAGAGGTCAAGTAAGAGGGTAGATACAATCTGGCTTTATTCACAGTTTCCAGGAAGGATAGGAGGGCAGCCATAGTGCTGTGACTGGGTCTGAATCCGTGTTGGGTGGGAGTTAATAAGTTGTTATGTAAGAGATAGGGAAGGAGTTGAAGATGGATACATTTTTCTAGGAGTTTTGAGATGGGAGAGAGGATGGCGATGGGACGGAAGTTAGCAATATTGTTATTATTGCCTCCTTTGTGCAAGGGAATGATGAAAGCCTTTTTCCAGAGTTGGGGTACAAAACCTTCTTGGATAGAGTGATTGATTAGGATGCTGATGGGGAAGGCAATGGCTTCGGCAGCTATGCTAAGGAAGGTTGAGGGAATGTTATCCGGGGCATTGGTGCATGGTTTTAGCTTTTGCACTGATGTTTTTATGGTAGAAGTAGGAGTGGGTTTTATGGAAAATGATGGGGGTTGAGAAGATAGGGTATGGGAGAGTGGAGGTGAGGGGGGTGACAAGAGAGGAGATGCAGAAGTAGGGGGAGTAGTGTCGTTAGAGAAGGATGAGGTTAGTTTGGAAATAGTCTATGAAGAAAGAGTTGAATTGGGTGGCCAGATCTATATCTAGCACATTTGGGTAAGGGCTTGGGTTTTCAGTTGTGCTGGGTTTTAGAAGGGTAGTGATGCCTTTCCAGATTTTTTGTGGATTGCTTTTATGGTTGTTTTTAAGTAAGGAGAAGTAATTCTGTCCGTTTGCTGTGATAAGCTTTTTAACTCTGTTGCGTAGTGTTTTGAACTCAGTAAGGGTGGTGGGAGTTTTGTTTCTTTGGTAACATGCCCAGGCTTTGTCCCTAAGGTGCATGGCAGTTAGTGTATTTTTGGTTAGCCAGGGGGCGGTTTTGTTTCTTTTCTTTTGGTTATTATGGGGGCATGAGAATCTAGTATTTTTAGGAAAGTTGTGTTAGTGTGAAA
Source organism: Protopterus annectens (assembly GCF_019279795.1). Taxonomy (NCBI): domain Eukaryota; kingdom Metazoa; phylum Chordata; order Ceratodontiformes; family Protopteridae; genus Protopterus; species Protopterus annectens. The sequence continues at coordinate 757,576,842 of NC_056741.1, forward strand.
CAGCATTTTCCAGGGGTAGAGTTTTTAGAGGGTTCCAGTTAAGTGATTTTAGGGAGTCAGAGAAGGCTTTGGGGTTGAAGTTTTTTAGGTAGCGAATGGTGATGTAATTATGAGTTACTTGTAAAGGAGAAGGAAGATGCCTTGTAAAGATGGAAAGGTGGTCACTGAGGGAATCGGGAAGAGTTCCACTATCAGGGTAGTAGTGGGAATGAGAGACTGCGATCCAGTCTAGGCTGCTACCACTGGAGAGGTCTTTAGAGGGCCTGGTAATGGAGATGATGAGCTGAGTGTAATTATACAGGTTGATATTTAGGGTGTGTGTAGAGGACTGAATGGAGGGCCAGTTAATGTTTAGGTCTCCCAGGATGATAGTTTCATTACTGATATTGCTAGAAAGCCAGGAGAGGATATCCTCCAGTACTGAGATATTGTCTCCAGGGGGAATGTAAAGGGAGGCTATGCATATGTGTTTGTGTTTATTTAATTGAAATAGAGCTAGTATTAATTCTGCATTGGCGAAGTGGGGAATGGGTTTATTGTAGGGAGTAATGGATAGGGAGGATGAGTATATTAGAGCTACTCCCTCACCCTGTTTGTGTGCTCTGTCTTTTCTTATGATAGAGTAGTTAGGTAGTATTATTTCAGAATCTTTTATATGAGGTTTTAACCAGGTTTCAGAGATAGCTAAGATGTCAGGTTTGTTGTGGAGAAGCCAGGCATGTAGATTGGGAATTGTGTTAGCTATGCTTTGGGCATTTAGAGAAGCTAGTAGGATGGATGTGGATGTGGAGCAAGGGGAGTTTGGGCCGGGGTTGGGGTGTATATCTCCAGATAGAAGTATGGTTGTTAGATGTTGGATTATGCTGAAGAGGTGTTTGGATTACTTCACCTCTCTTCCACACCCACCATTACTCTGAACTATTCATCCCAAGTATTTAAACTCATCCACCTTCGCCACCTCTACTCCTTGCATCCTCACCATTCCTCTATCCTCCCTTTTATTTACACACACATATTCTGTCTTTGTCATGCTGACCTTCATTCCTCTTCTCTCTAGAGCATGTCTCCATCTCTCCAGGGTCTCCTCCACCTGATGTTCATCGTGTTTCACTGTTGCAGTCATTACACTTGGGGTTATCCTGCTGGCAGGCTACCCGCAGTCGGCCTGAATTCCAAAGTCATGGTCTGACATCGGTTGTTGTCACCTCTTCCCTGACGTCAGTGCGCCGGGGGTATATAAGATGCAGCTGAAGCCATTTTCTACAGTCTTTCTTGCTACGCGGTGCCCGAAGCAAAAGCATTCGCAAGTGCCGGTCGGCCGACTCCTGAGATTTTCAAAATTGAATTTCAGATCCGAAGTCTTCAATAAAGCTAAGTACCCTGTTGGGGAAACTTTTTTCTTGCTCCAGATCGATGTTAGAAACAGTTAACAATTGTATTCCTTGTGGGAAGCAAATACCTTATAAGGATTTTCATTCTTACTGTATTCCTTGCCTGGGCCCTGACCACGACGTTGCTAGTTGTCGGTTTTGTGCTAGATTTAACCAACGCACTATTAAGCGTCGGTACGATTTTGCATTTCATTACTTTGGCTGAAGGTTTAACTATATAATGCCGTCGGAACAGCCGATGACCGGAGTTCATAAAAAGCGAAAGGAAAAAGAAAAGGACAGGCATCTGAGGTCCAAAACCAACAAATCCTCTTCTAGGCCAGTCGCCGGTTCGCCAGTTCTCAGTGAGTCGCTTTCGCAGCCCCTGACACCCGCTACCTCAGAGCCACAGGCCGCCTCTGACTCCCACGTTGAGACTACTAGGCCTCTGGAATACTCAAGGTATTGGGCCTTCTCGAAAACTATTCCCTCAGATGGTACTGGAGCCGCTGAGCAGGCATCTGCTTCTGAGGGTGTTTTCAGACCTACACAGCTTAATATCAAGTCAACTTCAGCATCCAAGACAAAGACTAGGAAACAAGTACAGCATTCTCCAGGACAGACTTCCATGCCTAAGAAACAGATGCTCAAAATGGCCAAAGACATAATTACTTTGATCAGGGGTTCCCATCCTCCTCCTGATAAGAGGCCTAGGCAAGACACTGAATATGATTCCTCTGATCAGGTTTCCATTTCCTCTGACTCCTCTTCAGAACAGGGATACTCTATTCCTCCTTATGAGGATTCTGATGCTGAAGAATCTATTCCTTCAGCTTCCCCTCCTGAGGATTATTCCTTTGGGGAAACCCTGCATACCATGAGGGAGAATTTCCACTGGGAGAGCCAAGATTACTCAGAATCTAAGAAAAGGCTCAGAGACTTTCTTCTACTACCTCAGCACAGACCTCTTGCTATTCCACCTGTTCTAGACATTGTAGATGATGTGTTTTCAGAGTCCGGACTGTCTCCCGACTCTATACCTCCAGCACCTGTTAAGCCAGACAGATACTACAGGGTTCCAGATTCTCATAAAGTTCTATATAAAAACCCTGTGCTGACCCAGAAACTATATCTCAGGGTCCCAAAGGGGTCAAGGCCTCTACTGCAAAAACCCCTGTCCCCTCAGATAGGGACTCAAGGGCACTGGACAGATGGGGGAAAAAGTTTACACTTCTGCTACCTTGGCTGTAAGGGCTTTAAATTGTCAGTTTCATATGCTTAAATATCAGCAATACTTAATGTCATTACTAAAACAGAAAATGTTGACAAATTCTGAATATTCTGAGAACAAGGAAATGCAGGATTTATTGCATGCAGCTGAACAAATGGGAAAGCATATTTGCAATGTGGTTTTGATTCACTGAAGGCCTCTTGCAGGGCCGCTGTTACAGGTTCTGTCATTAGAAGGCATGCTTGGTTAAAGGAACAGACTCTCCCTGATCATGTTAAAGCAAAATTATTGGATGCTCCATTACAGCATGATACTTTGTTTGGTGTTAAAGCAGAAGAGGTGTTGAAGAAAATGGAGGATAAAGCTAAATCTATGCAGACAGTAAAGGATTTCTTACAGGTACAGCCACCCAGATTTAGCAGGAACTGGCCTTCTAAGAATTGGTCCTTTCCAGTGTCAGACAGGCCACAAAGAGGCAGATACAGATGTCCTAGAGGCAGACAACAGCCCCAGGGCTCATACAGGCCCAAACAATGGGGTGCTTCTACCTCCAAAAGCGGAGAAGACAAATTACAGCCATATAGGAAACAGTCACAATGACTTCCCTCTGCCAATGCCAAGCACTTATCTTTTGGCAGCACCCTTAGGGGGAAAGCTTGCACTTTGTCCACAAAATTGGAACATGATCACCTAGGACAAATGGGTCTTAAATATAGTCTCTCAGGACTACAGGTTCCACTTTCACACCCTTCCAAAGACAAAAGGTATGCCAGACCTGCCACACAGTCAATGGGCAGAGGCACAAAAACAAGTTTCATCTCTCATGAACATGAGGGCTATTCAGCCAGTGCCACAACAAGAGCAGGGACAAGGATTTTACTCAAGACTTTTCTTAGTGCCAAGAAAGGACAAAGCCTGGAGACCAATTCTGGACCTGTCTATTCTAAATATTTTTCAGGACGTTCCAAAATTCAAAATGTTGACTCTGCAGCAGCTTCTGCCCATGCTGGGCAAGAAAGCTTGGCTTGTAATTTTTCAAAGAGGCATACCTGCATGTCCCAATCAGACAATCCTGCAGAAGATACCTCAGATTCACAGCTGGCTCAATGCACTACCAATTCTCTGCACTGCCCTTTGGCCTATCTACTACGCCCAGAGTCTTCACAAAATGCCTGGCGCCAGTAATTGCATTTTGCAGACAAAGAGGAATTCAAATATATCCCTACTTGGACGACTGCCTTATTCAAGCAGAGACCAAAGACATTCTACTAAAGCATCTGGCATTTGTAAAAAGATTACTAATTTGCCTAGGGTACACAGTAAATGAAAAGAAATCAAAACTAGTCCCCTCTCGAGATAATATTCCTGGGTGCAAGCTTAAATACAACTGCCCAGATGGCTTATCTCACGCCAGACAAACAAAGGCAACTGACTTCTTACTTCAAAAACATGGCAACAAAGACCCAGTTATCTGCAAGAAAAATTCTGCAGGCTCTGGGCTTCATGGCATCCTGCATTCTACTAATTCCATATGTGAGACTGCATATGAGGAAACTTCAGTGGTACCTAAAAAGTTTATGGAGTCAACATTGTCACAGCCTAGAAACAATGATTCCTGTCATTCCCTGCCTACAACAAGAGTTCCTTTGGTGGGCAGAGACATGTCACCAAAACAAGGGACTGTCATTCACTCTACCCCCTGCCACCCAAACCCTAACTACAGATGCATCAGATTATGCTTGGGGGGCCCACCTGGCAGGGAGATGCATTCAGGGCAAATGGAGCCCAAACCAAACGCATCTGCATATCAACCAGAAAGAGATGTTACCTGTTCAGAATGCTCTGACAGCCTTCAAGGACTTCATCCAGGACAACTACTGATAAAGACGGACAACACAGTTATGTGTTACATAAACAAGCAGGGGGGTACACATTCCTACCCCCTTTGTAGACTAGCCATGGCTTTGTGGAACACTGCCTTGACTTACCAAATACATCTTCAAGCTCAATTCCTGCCAGGAAAGCAAAATACTCTGGCAGACGACCTAAGCAGAAATCTTATGGACCCGCACGAATGGAAATTGGATCCACTAATCTTCAGCATGTTAACACAGAAATTAAGGAGCCCAGACATAGATCTGATTGCCTCTCCCCAAAATTGTCAGTTGGACAAAGACTGCACAAGAACACATTACAAAAAAGCATGGAAAGTGGATGCTCTATCCTTCAGTTGGAAAAACCTATCAGTCTATGCCTTTCCCCCTCTGCCTCTACTCTCCAAGGTCTTACTGAAAGTCAGACAGGAAAAAACAAAAATGATCCTAATTGCTCTGGACTGGCCCCGCCAGCACTGGTACCCGCTTCTGAGGAATATTTCTCACCTTCCTCCATGGTACTTGCCTCAAATACCTCATTTGCTGTCTCAGCAGAACTATCAAATTCTGCACACTCAGCTCCAAACTCTGAATCTTGCAGCATGGCTAATCAACTAATTATTCAAACAACACCTCTCAGTAAATCTGTGATGGATGTCATTTTGGAAGCCAGAATGCCTACTACTAGAAAATCTTATGCTGATAAATGGAAGAGAGTCTGTGCTAGGAACCAAGCACAAGGTATAGACACAGCAAAGCCCAATATTCTCAGATTTTTCCATATTTGACTGAGATGCTTGACAAGGGCCTATCTTTTTCTTCAATAAAAATCCATGCATCTGCCATCTCGGCTCATTACAACACAGGGCCTCCTCTCTTTTCTCATCCTCTGCTTAAACAGTATGTTAGAGGGGCCAAAAATTTAAAACCTTCCAGAAGAGCACCAACTCCTGCATGGGATCTCAATTTTGTGCTGGAAAAGCTCACCCTGCCTGCTTTTGAACCAGCAACTACTGCGGATATAAAATTTTTATCTTGGAAAACAGCTTTTCTTTTGGCAGTCACTTCAGCAAGAAGGGTTTCAGAACTACAGGCCCTCATGGCAGTGGAGCCTTTCATTATTTTTTACCCAGACAGGGTGTCCCTCAGGACCAATCCTTCTTTTATGCCTAAGGTGGTATCCAGTGTGGCTCTTAACCAGACCATTCACCTGCCAACATTTTACCCAAATCCGCAGAACAAGGAGGAGCGGATTTTGCATTCATTGAATGTACACAGACAACTAAGATTCTACCTAAATAGGACCAAATCTCTAAGAAAGTCTGAGCAACTACTGGTAGCATTTGCTGCAGGGTCAGAGGGGAAGGCTATATCAAAGCCGACAATTTCTAAATGGCTAAGCCACTGCATTCGTTTCTGCTATTTGCATCATGGTAAAGGGGATCAGATCACATTCCAGCAAGGCTGCCTCTACTTCAGCAGTTTTTCTCAGAGAGCTGCTACTGGGAGCTCTGTTCATACCTTCACAAAGCATTATCATTTACCTCTCTTCTCCAAATCCAGGGCAGGCTTTGCCACTGCAGTCCTGCAGGGCCTTATAGCTGCTTCTAATGTTGTTTAGTTCCATCCTCCTATCCATAGAATTGGGATTCTACCCAAGTGTAATGACTGCAACAGTGAACACAAAGAACATAGTACAGTTGTGTACACTTACCATAAATGTAGATGTTAGAGTGTATTCACTGTTGCAGTCCGGGTTACCCACCTGCCATCCCCCTTTCTGTACCTTTCCTTTTTTCACTATACTCAAAAGCCTTTGTGGTGTATTTGCTTTTAGTTGAAGGTAAAGTTTATGTTTCTAAAAGTGTGTTTATATATTTACTGTTTACTTATATATAATTTTGCTCCCCATTTGGGGGGCACCTGACATCTGGGGCAAGAAAAAATGAATAAAATGGTGTCGGCTGCATGTTTTACACCCCTGACGACCTGAGACAGCAACCAACGCAGGACCCAAGACTTTGTTATTCAGGCCGACTGACGGCAACCTGCCAGCAGATTACCCAAATGTAATGACTGCAACAGTGAATACACTCGAACATCTACATTTATGGTAAGTGTACACAACTGTACTTTTATGGCAGGGGTCCACGAGACTGGTTTCCTTTTCTTAGAGGAGTAAGTCTTTTTTCTTGGGATAGCACGATCCATGCATTCTTGTAGGTGCCCGTAGAATGCATTAGTAAAGGATTTTGCAGCTTGGACAGCGTTATCCTTTAGCATGAGGGCTTTGAAACTTTCCACCTCCCTCTTAAGTAATGTGAAGTTTGCTTTTGAAAAGATTTTCACGGTGGTTCCCTTGTCCGGGGATGGGGGCGGAATGTGGATATCCAAAGTGATTTGTTTATGCTCAGATCTAACCAGTGAGGGGTTGACCTCCGGTGTGGAACACTGGTCGCCCATGTTGGTAATGACCAGGTCCAATATGTTGTCACCTCTGGTGGGAGTGTTGACCAGTTGTTCCAGGGTGTTTGAGTGTATAAATTCTAGGAAATGTTGGGCAAGGTAGTTAGTACTTGAGTAGTTCTCCCAGTTAATGTTTGGGTAGTTGGTAGGACCTTTATGTTACCCAGTGTTTTCAGAAATGCGGAATGGGGGTCCTGGGACATGATGTGTGATCTGTAGCAAGCTGCAATTTGAATTGCAGTTTTGCCCGTTGTTAATTGCATGTGGATAATCTCTGAAGCATCGTGCTGTGCCACTAGCCTGGAGGTGTGGGTATCCTTGATGAATATGGATACTCCCCCGCCTTTTGTATTTCAGTCCAGGTTCTGTGGCCAAAATGTATGGTATGAGTTGTAGCCTGGTAGTGCTGGGGTGCTCTCTCAAGCCTTAAACCAGGATATGTAGTCATATCTCACCGTAATTCTTGCTGGATGGGTTCAGAGCCGATATTCGGCTCCAACTCGGCCTATACTAAAGCTCGAGAGCTTTTTACTGGCTCGAGGATAGCCCCTACCCCATGGTGCCTCACTGCAATTCCCCAGATCTTGTTTGCCGCGGAAAGCTTCGAGGTTGTGTCTTACTGGCTCGTTGGCTAAGCGGAACAGTTTTTACTTATTTAGTCCTTTTCTGTCACCTTTTTCCTGTCTCATATATATATATATATATATATATATATATATATATATATATATATATATATATATATATATATCTTACTAGTTTCTTCTGTATTGTGCATCTATTTTTGGAAAGCTTTCAACCCCTATTCCCCCCTTTGGACTGTATGGCCCGTTTAAATTAGAGGGCCGTAGTGCCCGTTTAAGTTAGAGGGCCTTTCCTCCCTGTGTGTGTGTGTCTGTTATAAAAAAAAAAAATCTTTCTTCTTCCTTACACTTTTATTTTTTAGTCTTTAACTATGTCTAAAGATAAAGATAAGGATCACAAGGATCATCGCCCTTCAGGCTTCAACAAATGCGACAGGTGAGCGCAGAAAATGTCTCTTACAGACAGCCACACCAGTTGCGTATATTGTCTGGACAAAGCCCATTTACAGGAACCTTGCATCTTCTGTCACGCTTTTAGTACAAGAGTGTTAAATGAAAGGAAAAGAAAGCTTATTGACAGGGGTCTCATGACCAGTTCCTTCCAGGAACAGCTGGAACTTGGTCAGGCAGCTCCAAAATCTTCAAAGAGAAAATCATCGGCTCGGACTTCGGAGCCGACCAAAAAGTCCAAAGCGTCGGAACCAAGGAGTTCCAGTTCCGGCTCTGCTTCATCTTCGGTGCAGTCTATTCCATCGATTCCGAGACGGTCTTCGGTACTGAAGGTTTTGCCTGACATCGAGACTGTATCTCCTATTTTGGAGAGAAGGAGGTCTCCTTCAGTCTCCACCAGATCCTCTAGGACCCTATCGGATGAGGACATTGAGAAGGGTGGTGAAGAGGTTGCTTTTGTATCTAGCTCTGGCTAGAAAATTGTCCCCCCCAGACCCAAAGGTCTCAGAGACGTCCCCATACCGATCACTGTTCCTCCGCCGATTGCTTTGCTCTTGGAGCCTGTTACATCTGGTTCCTCTGTCTTTGACCCTTCGGCTCCGGGGATTCAGCCTGTTTCTTTGGAGCCAATTACTCTATCCTCGATGACTCAGTCTGGTGCCGAGGGTTCTGGGAGCCGACGTTTTCGTGTCGACTCAGAGGGAGACAGTCATCCTGGGTTCTCTTCTGAACCGACTCTCCCTTTTGGAGCCTCTGCTCGACTCAGCTCGGCTCCCACTTCTGCTTCAGAGCTGTTCCCTCTTGCTAGGAGTCGACCATCCGCCCCCTAGAAGCGAAGGTCTTCTTCAGAGCGGGGGGGGGAGGCTTTCAAAGCTATAGAGAAGGCTTTATCCTCTGCCAAAGCCATTTCTTTGGAACCTGTGTCCCACCAGCAGCAGGCAGCAACCTCTTCTCCCCTGCCACCCCCACAGCGTAGGGAACCAGAAGCCCAAGTAGCCCCCATTGGAGGCGCCCTCTCTTCCGAGACCTCCCCAGATTATCCCACTGGAGAGCTCCCTTGGAAGAGGTTATGTAAGAGGAAACATGTCGACTCCCCTGCGTCTGTCACATCAGACACTGATTTAGAGGAATCAGAAGGGTCCCCCAGATCTCCCTCTGAGGATGTCTCCTTCTCTGACATCCTAGAAATCCTTAGACAGAGAGGTGATTGGAAGACCTCTAACCCTACTGAGGATGAATCAGTGTATCTTGAGGCTTTTGGCTCCCGACCTTCCACCTCTTGGGTGACACCACCTTATAACGAACTTTTGGGGGTCATTTTGCGGAAAGCATGGCTCTCTCCAGATTCAGTGGAAGCGGTCCCGAGCAGGCCAAACAAATTTATGACAGCACCTGAGGACTAGTCTTTCCTTAGCAAGGGAGCTCCAGTTGATGCTATGGTGGTAGCAGCGGCCACCAAGAAGGAATTATCTGAGACGTCTTCTAATATCCATTCTCCTAACAAGGAGTCCAGGACAATGGATAGGTACGGGAAGCATATTTTTTTCTTCAGCGGCATTTACACTAAGATCGCTGAATTACCTGACTCATTTCTCTCGTCTTCAGAGGGATCTCCTGAAAGAGTTAGGAGATACCCTCCAGAGTTCAGTAACTCCGGGTTCCATGGACAAGGTTTCCGCACAGCTCTCCACCCTTCCTTCCATAGCTTACTCCTCCATGAGGCTGATCTCATATGCGGCAGATGGAGCGAGCAGGGCAGCCACAGCAAGAATAGGTGTCAGGAGACATTCATGGATGGGTCTGTGTAATTTTACGGAATCCTTCAAGTCTTCCTTCACTAATGTTCCCTTTGATGGTTCATATCTTTTTGGACCCCAAGTGAAAGAGGCTTTGACTAGGTGCGAGCAGGAAGGAAAAACCTTATCTGCCGTTGGAGTCTGTTTCTCTCTCCCGTCCAGACTCTATCCCAAGGGTAATACAGGAGGGAAAATGTGGTTCCGCAAATCCCAAAAAGGTTTTCCTCCGGCACAAGGTCAACCCTCCCCCCAGGGGCAGAGGGGGAGGGTATAATGGAAGATGCCACCCTCGCGGCAGAGGAGGTCTGCAACATCAGGGAGACAGAGAAACTTTTTCTGATCGTCCCTTCCATCGACCCTGAGGGGTTGCTCAGCTCTCCGTCTCTCGAGACAGTCGGGGGGCATATATCGCTGTACCCAAGCGCCTGGCTAACTATCACTCAAGATCGTTGGGTACACACAGTAATATCCAGAGGTTACGTGATTCCCTTTATTTCCGAAACCCCAACAAACCAGTCTCTTCCAGACGTACCACCCATCCAACTAGACCGTGCAACATCAGAGGTCATCTCGTTGCTACAAAAAAGAGTCATCCAAGAAGTCCCGGCAGAGCAAGTAGGATCCAGAACTTACTCTCGATTCTTTTTCGTTCCAAAAAAGACAGGGGACTGGAAATCAAAGATCTCAGCAGGCTCAACAAGCATGTAAGAAAATCTGCAGTCGATATTTCCCTTCATTGGGAAAGACAACTGGATGTGCTCATTCGATCGCCAGGATGTGTACTACCACATCAAAATGGACAAGAGCTCCAGGAGACACTTATGCTTCCAGCTGGGAGCCAGCCATTTTCAGTTCAGAACACTGCCCTTTGGCCTCACTACAGCCCCCAGAGTGTTTACCAAATGCATGGCAGTGGTAATGGCTCACCTGAGACGTCAAGGATTCCGGGTGTTTCCGTACCTAGATGACTGGCTCCTCACTACTACCGCCAAGCATCAACTCATAAGGACCAGGGACGAGACTCTATCCTTGTGCGCCATCCTAGGCATCACTGTCAACTTGCAAAAGTCAGTCTTATCTCCCTTGCAGCATATTGGATATCTAGGCTCAAAAATAGACACAACCACCATGTCAGTAAAGCTAACACAGGAAAGAGCGGAATCTCTATGCAGTCAGATCAGATCCTTATAAAACAAACAAAGAGTCCAGGCCAGAGTAGTCCTTCAAGTCCTAGGAATTATGGCTTCCACCATCTTATTAGTTCCTCTTGCTCGCCTACATATGAGGATTCTCCAATGGATCCTGTTTGTACAATGGTCGATGCAAGACATTACCTTGTCTCACCAGATATTAATAACAAACGCATGCAAAAGGGATCTAACATGGTGATTACACACGAAACAACTTGTCATAGGTCGTCCACTTGTTCCTCCCTAAGAGAAAGCAGTTTTGACCACGGATGCTTCCCAGATAGGATGGGGGGGCATTATCTGGGAAAGACCGTCAAAGGTACTTGGCAAAACCATGAGAACCACTTGCACATCAATGTTCTGGAGATGAGAGTGGTGCTATATACATTGCAAGCACTTCACAGCTCCCTTCCTACTGGAACTATTGTGATTCAGTCAGACAACATGTCTGCCGTGTGGTACATAAACAAGGGGGAACCAAGTCTTACCTGCTTTGCAAAGAGGCCTTAAGAGTTTGGAAATGGGCGATGGATACTCAACGCTTCCTGATAGCAACGCATATCCCGGGGAAATTCAATGTAATAGCGGACAAACTCAACCGAGCAATTCTGATGCCTCACAAGTGGCCCTGAATCCAATGGTTGCGAAAGAGATCTTTCACAAATGGGGCCAGCCTTGCTGCAATCTATTTGCCACTCATCTGAATACCAAATGCAGCAGCTACTTTGTCCTCATTCCCCATCTGGGGATGTCACCCAGGGATGCTCTAGTTCACGATTGGCCCCCGGGACTTCTCTATGCCTTTCCTGCCTTTCCACTCATGCCCAAAGTAATACAGAAAGCAAGACAGTTGAGTTCCGTGATCCTCATTGCTCCTTACTGGCCTCGACAAGACAAATGCTTTCAGTCTCTCACTGAACAATAGTTTTTAAAACACTAAAACAGCTTTGCTAAGGCCCTCCCAAATTACATCATTTTGACACTTGGTCTGGAGTTCCCAGGCCACAAACTGCATTATTTAGCAAGCTAACACCTGCTCAGGAAACTACAACAATAAAAGACATTTCACATGTATACTCTAACAATTATTCCTTAAATTAAGAGAATAGAAAGAATGTATTCAGCTAGTCGCTTCGGCACCATTTTTTAGATAATTGTAACTTCAAGAACATTTGAAATGCTTGGCTTTATTTTCCTTACAGTAGATGGCAATGCTGCAACAATCCTGAAGTTCACATTTTACAGTGTTTTCTTTCATTTAAAAACACAAGCTTGTACTTTACATTTATTTATACAAATGATAGAATTATGTATCTTGCTGAGCATTGCACTGAATGGTACCACTTTGTATAAGACGGAGAAACCATTTCACGTTCCCAAGAACTGAACTTCTGGTTTGTAAAGTGTAACAGGTCAGATATAATGACTGAGTGCTGCTCAGTTCCATGTATGAGTATGTTTGCAATGGTGCAGGAAGATCTTGATGTTTGGATACATTGTTTTATACTACATAAAGATTGATTTTTCAGATTAAATTTACCATGGAAAGTGAACCAAAGTGCACAGTATTAAAGAAAAAAGTTGTCATGTAATATGTTTTAGATGAAGCAATCCTGTTCAGGACACTATCTTTTGCATCTTGAGTGCATTTTGCATTTGCTCATTTTGTATGATTTTCAAAGGCATGTATGGGTCTTGCTTTTAAATGTAATTGGTTATTAAAAGCAAGTAGTGGGTAGCATGCCAACGCTGCTAGCAGTATTTTGCAGCAGGTTCTCAATGAGACTGGTTAAAAGGTCGGGGGGGGGTTCATAAAAGTTAACACTGTGTACAATATTTGTATTCCATGAAGTAACTTTTCTGAATAAAAAAAAAGCTCTAATACAGTGCTTTTGCTGTCTGTTTACTCAGAAAAGTTACAAAAAATGTACACACGGTGTTCAGTTTGTGGTAACTTTTATGGATCCCCCACAGTTTTTTTTTTTATAATGATAGTCAGCTGCTGTCTCACTGTGGTACAACCCTTTCAAAGTAATGTGTCTTCTTAAACTAATAAGGATCACAGTTGTACTTGAACTTATAATTTAGCCCCAATAATAATGGACCAAAATTGATTATGTGGTGGCAAGTTTCACTGCAGTGATTTCTGTGCGAGAGTTTCACATTTTGCATATGATTATATTGATTGGAAGCTAAGCTGATTTCCTTAGAATTTTTGAATTGGTATGCCAGTAGTCCACATTCTGGCACTTCAGATAATCTGGTTATTTTTATCAGTGACAGGAAGTCATATAATCTCTTTGTATAGCTGGTAGTCTGTTGGCATTGTGCCATTATGTTGCCGCATTGTACATTTATGACTTGGTGTACTTAAACATTATTTTTCAGGGAACAGTCTGCTTTTCTGAAGTAATGCCTTGATGAAAGTAAGTGTGCATATAAATACATCTGTGCACATCTCTCTCTTTCTCTGATCATTATCAGCCAGTGATCCAGGTTTTTCCAGCAGTAATATCAAGACTTCTCCTTTGATCTTTTATGACCCAGATGTTGTGATCTATTTGATCTTCTCAAGGCAGGAGTTTTGCAATTTAGTACTAATACTTTTGTCTTCCATATGCATGCAACGTTATGAATCTATCTCATGTTAATTTTATATCACGTCTTTCAAATTACCTTGGGTCCTCTTTATTTTTCCAGCCAACAGTTTCTGAAAATGTAAAGTCCTGAGTACCTGCAACAGAACACTTTCACTTGTATAACAAGAACACATTGTGTTCCCCTCAACAGGCCTAATATTGCCTGACGATGATGAAAGTCAACATCATTCCACTAGCCACTAGGGAACATAGTTTCCATATAAAACTGAATAATGGAATTATGTTGCAAGTATTCACATGTATTTTTAAGTATTGTTACACAAAGTCCTTCTCACTAGGTATCCTAGAGAGGTAAGCAGATCCTTTTGCCTTAGGGGATTTTCTGTTGCATAATCATATCTGATCTTATCGCTAATGTAGCAGTCATTACTGCCCTGCTGAAGTGGATCTTTGTTGAACAAAGCTTCTAGCTTGTTGTTGTGATCACATGTTCCATGTACTCACATCTGTTACCCTTTTAGACTGTCTTGGTAGCTAAGAATTTAAGGGCCAGCCTACCAACATGTCAGACTCTTCAGAGAAATGTCTCTCTTAGCATAACTATTTACTTGAAGGTATCTGTTTATGCATGATGTTTTCCTCCATACCACCTAGTCAAGTCACTTGCTTAAGGGCTCATTAATGTCTCATCTTTTGTGTGTACCACCAAAAGTAGTACTACAGTGTGTACTGTTCCTATCTCTCAGGCATAACTTGTGCTTTTAAGACTACCACTGTTAGAATTCCTTATTCTAAATTTTGCTCGTGACTAATGTGGTCATTTCGTATCGGAGCTCAGTGCTAACCTCTATGACCTTACTACTACTCTGCACCCATATATCTGTGTTGTTCCCCCCCATTTGGATTCAGGGATACATATATATTTTTTTATTATTGCAGCCTACTGTGAGTCCAGTATTTCTGATGTCTAAGAGCAGATTCATTTTAGATATGGCAGTCCTTTGTGGTTCAGACCAGTGATCCTTTCTGAGCCGTATGTCTTTCCAGAGGGAAGATCTTACTGTGGATTTGTTTATGCATGGGAATGGTGATGGGTATAATGCCACTAGAAACTGGCTTTTCTCTAAATATTATTCAGCAGGACACTGTTCAGCTTTGAAGTCCTGTTCCTTCAAATTGAAGAATGTGCGGCACTGTTCAAGGTGGTTATATGGCTATTTTACCTCTTGTAACAGAGGTTTAATTTGTGTTGTAAACTTCAGTTCAGGATTCCGCTGACCTTCCCAACATGTATTTCAGTGCTAGAGTTCTTCTGCCTTCTAATGGAACTTTAGGAAGCAAGCTTTATGAATGAGCAGTATTGTGTCATACTAAGCAATTGTATCATATCCCTGAAATAGGTTCATAGGCAAGTACTAGGCTAGCTTCTGTTGAGGGCAATTTTAAGCCAATCCAGTTTATCTTTTATTGCAAAAATTAACCTATCCTTTTTGGTTAGAGATTTGCTTTACTCATCCTCTGGTTAATAATTATGTATTACTCCTACTGAGAATAACTAAGATGAAAAGGGAAATACGTGCTTAGCCTGTAGGGTTGGTGATCTAGATTCTGGCTTGCTGCAGTCTGTAAATCTTTAAAATCCAAAGTATGGTTATCAACCTCTGAAAATGTTGTTTTTGAAGAATAAATCTCAGGCAAAGTTTGTTCAAATAAAATAATTTTTATTGTAGTGATATTGTTCTCATTGCAGCCAGATGAGCACTGCTTTGTGTTAATGTTGCAGTCATACAATTGTTGGGTTTATAATTGCTGGGAAAGGAGTCTATTCCCAATCAGATCCGCCTCTTGGGGTAAGTCTTGCAGTGGACTAGACATGGGCATTTGTGGGCGGCAGAGTTTCAGTGGGTCTTCTCTGAGTCCCTGTCATAGTTATTCATTTAACCATTTACAATCCAGATGTTAACGCAAAAGAGCTTACATGTTTCCACACTTAGTCTAATTTGTGCCTGAAATGGTCATTCTTCCAGTATGATCAAGGATTACATTTTATTATAATTTATATTTGATTATTGACCCATTTACAAGTAAGACTTTTAAAAATGCTAATCATGGTTGTTTTACAGTTAAACATATTTTGCTGCACTTTTGTAAGTTTTCTTCAGATTTGCCTTAAAATAATTTACTTAGTTTTTTGAGTAAGGTTAGTTGATTATAATTCAGGGATTTGATTTGTCAAAGCACATTCAGTGCACCATGTAGCACCTTAAATTTTGACCTTCGGTTTTCCACTATTGTGTGTTTTTGTAAGAATTTTTACTTTCTTTTTCCAAGTTTTTCTTTCATTTTAACAGTTTTTCTTCAAACCTGGTCAACACTACTTACCTGTGCAGTGGCTTCTTGCCTGAGGTGTTTAATTTCTAGCCCTTTTATTCTTTCATTGTTCATTTTTAAATCCCTTTCTTTAATTC
The DNA here is from genome assembly GCF_019279795.1 of Protopterus annectens. Classification (NCBI taxonomy): domain Eukaryota; kingdom Metazoa; phylum Chordata; order Ceratodontiformes; family Protopteridae; genus Protopterus; species Protopterus annectens. The sequence goes on from NC_056741.1 coordinate 757,592,871, forward strand.
CAGTACACCAGTTGAGAAATGTTTTGCTGCACTCTAATCTTGTAGTTTTAACTGGCAAGAATATACTTACCTTGTGTGCAGTTTTTATTTTTGGAAATAAATGTCAAACCTTTGTTCTTCCTGTTTATTTACTAGAGATTATATCTTTCCTTAGAAGCTAATATATATTTCTCTTTGTCTACCTTTTTAACATGGAACTGAAATACCTTCATATTTAAAATTTTATTTTTGACTTGTTTAGACAAGACTCGTAACTTCTGCAGTTAGACTTTTCTTGTGCATTTCTTTTTTTTTTTGCCTTTCTTGCAAACATTCACCATCTTTATTGTTGGTTTTGCCATGCTGGAGTCAACTGCAGTCTTAGCCTGTTCACTTTGCTGTCAAGCCATATGTTCTGTTTAGAACAGAGTCTGCTCTAGGGTTCCTTTAAATTGATCACAACAATGACACAGAGAATGCATGTGTGATAGAACATATTCAGAGCTCATTTAGCATAGCTACTGTGCATGTACTTCTCAAAGCTTGCCTGTGCGATCTGCATAGCTGTGTATAGGGTGCTTTATCTTTGCTGCATGAGTTACAGGCAGCTACAGGTATCTTGCATTTTATCTGCACTGCTTGTAGTTAACATTCAAGGAAACCTAAATAATTCATGTAACATGTACCAGTCTACTTGAGCCTCCTGTTAAAGAAATGCACTTCCTTATGATTGTTCCCAGTAAGAGCAAGCATATTGATATTTTTTGCCATATTTAAGTATTAGTCGGTGGTGATAATTCAGTTTTGATAAAGATCCTACGTTAATGTACATCTTTGCATAGTGTAATTGGGATGATTGCATATGGGTGCTATTCAGTGCCAAGAGTAAGACATAAATATAAACAAACAATAAGCCAGATGGGATTTGTGTACTACTATATTTTTCAACACTTGGCTGCATAGTTAAGTTTTTGCTAGCATGGTATCATATAATGTTATGGTCCTGTAGCTATTGGGAGTTAGCAGGGCACTCATATTCTAAGAAAGAGAGCTGTGACCATCTTTAAGTGCATCTGGGCAAGCTTAAGCAAAGCTAACCCTGCTCCCCTTATATGAATGTAACTGTATGTTATTTATTGGCAATAACCCCTAAACAGATTGGAAAACATGCAGTAGGTTGGTCACAGGTATCTTCTGAGTGCAGACACAGAAGAGTGCCCCCCCCCAGCTTTTCTGAGCTTTTGAGCAGCAGCGTCTCCATATTGTTTTGCTGAAAGTAGTGATGTTATGTTAAAATTTTGTTTGCTTAGAAACTGTAGCGCCACATTCATGGGAGAAGTATAAGCATGGCAAGTGCATGCATTCAGGCAGAGAAAAAAAGTTTGTGTCATTTGTTTTCATACACTGTATAATACTGTTTAATTTTGTTTCAAGGTGGAAGCCCCGTTCATACCAAAGTGCAGAGGACCCGGAGATACCAGCAACTTTGATGACTATGAAGAAGAAGATATACGTGTTTCTGTTACAGAAAAATGTGCACGAGAATTTGCTGATTTTTAGTGTACGAATGCATTTGAGAGTGAATGAGACAACTGGATGACATCAGGGCTCATATACTGGATCCTTGCACTCAGCTAACAGACGGGGTAGAGCTGTGACCATCTAATTTGTTAAACCCCTTACCTAGTTCATTCCACAAGGCTGACTGAGGTCCTTTTTTGCCGTGTTCCATACGTGCAGTTTGCACCAGTACTCTACACAGGTACAGCTACGCAAGCACTCACTGTGCATTGACAGACAATACTAGACCACTCTTAACATTTTTCCTCTTTTCTTTTGTGTCTTAGTGTTTTGTTTTCCCCTTTTTAAACTACAAGTTTTACAAAAAGCTTAAACTTTTTATGTTGATATGAAGTGACTGTGCAAATGTTTTGAGAGATGATTGAGCTTGTATGATTTAAGCCAGAGGGAAAGATTTGTTGCTTTTAGTGTTTGCCACCCAATCTGTGTGTGAATTAGAGGAATATTTAAAACACGCCTCTTAAAATTTCAACTAGATTCAAATTATAATATTTTGGCATCTTATAAAATCAGTACTTTTAACTTGTGTGTGTGTGTGTATATATATATATATATATATATATATATATATATATATATATATATATATATATATATATATATATATTTATTTAATGAACGAACAATGGAATGCAAATCTTTTGTGGACCTGACCGAAATTATATCAAATTGATTGGATGGCAGATGCAAGGTAGAGTGATACTGTGCCTTGATTACTTTGTTACTACTTCCACTGCCTCTCTTGGTTTTGATGTTAGTGTGGACATCATCCATGCCTAATATAACATGGCAGCTGTAGACCATAATGCAATAGTAAGGAAGCATTCCTGATTACCTTTGTCTTGTTAGCATAATTAGCTGTGTTGCACCAGCATGTCAGCCTGTATTTAAATGGGTAAGTTTCTTTACACTCCTCTGAGCTGAAGCATCAAGCAAACCAGTGTTTTAAACTGAAATGCAGCTTAAAAAACACTGTATGCTGGAGACTGGGACATCTAAGATGTTACTATTCTGCAGATCTGTCAACTACAGAATAACGCTATGGTGGGCATGTTTTGCAACATGCTTAATAAAAAAAGAACATCTTACAGAAGCATGAAGTACATAGTGAGAGGAGCATTGTTACATTTGTCTACAAATCAGGAATAACTGAAGGTTGCGGCCAGTTTTACACTGATGCATATTGTTTGTAAACCTGAAGATGGGGCACATGCATTGCAAAAAATCACTTTTATTTATTATCAGGGCTTCATTCATACTTAAGAAAGCAAGTGGAAAATGAGAAGCAAATGCTGCCATATTTCTGTTGTATAAGTCATTTTCCATGTCTTTGTTTTCTTTCCGAGACAAGATATTGTGTCATTCATATATAGTTTTCTGGGCTTAGTTATGTTATGTAGAGTCTCACCAACTGACTTACAACTTTGAAACAGTAGTGTTGCCATGTGCTAGCTTCAGCACTTTTTTTACACATTTATTTCAGTATTTGTTAAAAGTTAAGTGGCTCGGCACAGTTTTGCATTTTAATTTATCCATGCTAGTTTTTTGTACTTAATATCCGAACAACCTGTCTTAAAACAAGTTTGAATGGTTTAGAATGAAGAACGCTCATTTTTTATGAACCGTGTTGTATGTGTAAGTGTATGTATGAGTACATATAAATATATAATATATGCACATGCATACACACACACATATACAAATAGGCATAGATGAAGAACTGAGTTTTTATTAAACTGCTCTATATTGATATATAGCCATTGTATTTGTCAAATGTCTGTGCAGATACAGCACTGACAAGACTTCCTTTTAGTATGTATGACACTCCTTGAAGAAACAGCCTTTGTAGACATTTTACAGATCAGTATGAAATATTATTTCCAGCATATTCTGTATGTCCTTAGGCAACTGAGCAATTTTTGCACAACAATGTCCTTAGAAGGCTGACACTTCAGCCTTTGTCCACACTTAATAGTACTTGTATGTGCAAAGGAAGTATAATATAACTTTGCTGTAGCAGATTTTATGTAATAAAAAGATATATATGTCACATTAATAAATTTAAAATAAATTACTTTGTATGAAAATGTTAAAAATCTTTTGTATTTCATTTAGACCAAGGACATTCTGTTCTATGCTAGCTGTATGCGATAAATTCTATAGTAACTTTGTTGTTGTTTATGGATTTAAAAGATTTTAATAAATGCTGGAGATCACATCTTGGATTTGTGTTTGTTATACCTTTATCCATCAAAGTTGATTCTGAACATTTTAGTTTTGAGTTTTGATGTAATAAAAAAGATGGTGTTCAGAAAAGTAAATTGGTTTTCAGTCACAGTAAAACTTTCTGAGATTTATATTACAAGACTATTCTGACACTTTGCATTCTCTTGACATTAAAATCATTGCAACTAGTGTTTTAAAAATGAACTCAGAAATGACTGACATATTTTCTTTTTGCCATATTAACTTTGGCTTAAACCTATATTTATTAATTTTTTGAGAACTTGTGTTACATTTATTTATTATTTATTTATTTGTTTTATTTTACATTTGTTGACTGGGCTAGTCTAACTGGATACATGTCCATTTTCAGTAGAGGCCCGGGGAGAAAAGCTCCAAAATTAAACTAATGCAACAGGAATAAAAAAGCAGTAAAGAAACATAAAACTAAAAACGTTAAATACAATATTGCTGTAGGCTAACACAGTAGACGCTAGCATCAAAAAGAAAACATGTTTAGCAATACAGTAGTTCTAGAAGTATATATCTGAGGTTTAGAGGTTGGCATTTGACTTGTAGAAGAATAGGGAAGAAATGAAAGATTCTAGCTACTTATTGTGTCTGTTCAGAATTTTACACTTGTATAACATAGTTGGTATACATACAAAACTGACAATGCAAGTGCCTGGAGCAGGAGTAGGGTTCCAAAGTATGTACCATAGGGAGGTTCACAGAAAAGAGAAGACTAAAATATTAAAGAAGAGAAGATTTTATAATCCCACTAGGAGGTTGTGGGACGGGGGATAAAACAGTAATACTACACAGTTAGTGTTAATCTGGGTTAATACATGGGCATAGACATTGTGTTTTAAGGATTAATTTTAGTTGGTACTTATAAAGAAGATCCAGTCAGAAGCAAGCATACTAAAGAAACAGTTTTCGTTTTTTGTCTAGAAGCTACACTTATCAATATATTGTCTCATCATCAGTGAAATATCTTGTCAAAATAAAGTGAGAGCTGTCCCTCTGAAGTTGTTTCCCATTTCTTGACAGTGTAAACACTCCTGCAATTAATTCAGTAGCTTGCACCATTTTGTGATCTGCATTGAAATAAAATGAATGATTCTTCAAACTATGCAGTGGCTGTACTGTTAATGAAAGAATATGGAAGTTTTTTTCCATCAGTGACACTTCAGAATGTAGGTAGTAATGAATAACTGCTGTGAGGTCTGTCTTTGATACTTAGGCAGTAAAAATCCTATGATGTGTGCCCAGGAGTTCAGTGTAACCACTTAAAGAAGCAGCCTGTAAAAATACTAAGAGCCTCTGTGACGAATGTATCACTTTCTCTGCCATAGTCAGATTCTGCTTGGTCTTTCCAAAAGAAACCATGCTATTTGTCCTCATCAGATTTGGAAGATCTTGTTTTGAGCAGTTCTTATCATTACTTAGTATATCTTCTTTTTATGTCACAATTCATAAAAGAATCAACTTTAATGGGTTAGGGACCTTCTTTGACTTAGAGGACAAAGATGCTAGCTTTCTGAGTTTGTTTTAACTGTGGAAGACTTCTGCTAGAAACATTTTCTTTTTACTAAAGATTTTATTAAGATTATAAATAAGTAACATAGAATTGCATAATTAGGAATTATGTAAGCAAATAAAATGATATAAACAGTGGCAAGCAGAGAACTAACAAAACAACTATTTACAATGTGTCTACCAATTAAACATAAAACAGAACAGTTATACAGCTTTATATAAAAATCGGTTTGTTGGCTTTTTGTTTAGTAGTCTTTTGCGTTTCATCCACGAATTTAATTCATTTTTTCTTATGGTTCTTTGATTGTTAAAATCTCCATATGACAAGTTTCAGTTGCAGTGCTATACAATTCTTTCAGTGCTGGGCTAGTATTACTTTTCCGGTTTCTTATCATCACTTTTCTTGCAATTGTTAGAAGGGACCAAAGAAAAGGGTAATCAATGTTCTTAACACATAAAGGAATTGGGGTATTAAACACGATTAATGATTTGTTTAAATTAAAGTTTTCATTAAAAAGAGCCTGTAAGAATGAATTAACATTATTCCAAAAAGGTCTGATTACATTACATTCACAAATCATATGTTGCCAATTAGCTATAATATCTAGCCCATATCTCCAACAGACTTTTTTCCCAGATATCATTTTTATTTTGTGCGGTGTAATGAAGGCTTTATGCATGAATTTCCATGAGAATAACTTCCATCTTAGTGACCTCGTGGTTTGAAAAGAGGATGTAAGTATCATTTTTTTCTCAGTTTCACTTGGGAAATAGCCTTTTATAGTTATGAAAAAATCCCAATAATTATCTTGGCAAAAATCTGTTTTAATTGTAATAATTTTATAAATTCTGGATAAATAATTTTTCTCAGGAGGATTCTGGTGAATCGATAGTATCAATCTATAAGCTTTGGGATCTTCTTTTTAATTGAAACTTGCATCAAGGATAATCTTTCTGTAGCAAATCTGCAGTTTTCTAAATCTATCCATAATTCTTTAAGTTGAATTTATTTAATATATAATCAAGCGAATAAATGTTTTCTTTTTCCATTAGTTGAAACCAAAATATTGATTTTCTTTAAACTTATCCATTAAAAATGCGTTAAATGTATTAATTTTATTTTGTATGTATGCAGGAAAGATTAAGAAGATCCAAGCCCTGTACTCAGGTTCCCTATAAACAAGATTTTTAAAACTAGTGAGTGTTATTATAATATAAGATAAATTTAATGTTATATTTTGATATCATGGTAAATACTCTTTTAATAACCAAAGAAAAGTATTATTGTTTATTTTATTATAAGAATTGTAGTTTGACTATTTTCCATAATTATGTAACCTTGTACTTCTTTCCACTTGGCAGAATAATTTTTATTAGCCCACAAAATAACTGTTTTTATAATGGCTGAAGTGGAATATGATTCAATATCTGGTATACCTATTCCTCCATTGGACCAACTACGTTGATGATTTTTAAGTGCTAATCTAGATCTGTTAGGATACCAAAGGAATTTATGTATCAAAGTGTCAAATTCTCTTATGTACTGTTTTGGAATGGGGAGAGCTACAGATTGAACTGTGTATAATATTTTAGGCAGTATTACCATTTTAATGATTATAAGTCTTTCTTCAAATGTGAAAAAATTATTCCTATTATTAGTAAGTTTTTAAAATGTTTTCTAAAGCTTTACTAAAACTTATTAATTATGTCTTTAGTGTTTTTAGTTAAGACTTTTCCTAGGTATTCTATTTTATTGTCAGTAACTAGATATTTAGCATATTGAAGTGGTATGTTAATAAGATTAGAATTGATACATAAGGTTTTTGTTTTGTCCTCACTGAATATAAGACCCTATTTAAACTGAAAATTTTTAATAGCCTTAAATAGGAAACTAAGGGTGTTATTGTTATCTGTTAGTGTTAGTAAAATATCGTCTACAAATAAAAGTACTTCAGAGTTTAGGTTATGCTGCAGTTGAACTCCTTTAATTTCTGGATTTACTCTTATGCAGTTTGCAAAAGGTTCCATAACTAAGGTGAGTAGTAATGGAAAAGGGGGCAGTCTTGTTTCGTACCCCTGGTAATTGGTATTGATTGTGAGATGCAAGAGTCTATTTTTATGTAGGCCAAAGAATTCTCATATAAATTATTTGAGTTGTTGGAAACCTATTGGAAAATTACATTCCAGCAATACTAGCGAGAGGTAGTCCCAATTGACAGTATCAAATGCACTGTTAATGTCTAAGTTTACCAATGTTAGATGTTCTTTTATTTTGACAGCATAATCAAGTAAGATTCTTTTGATATCAAAAGTGTTTCTATTTTTAACAGTCAGTTTGATCTTTATTAATTAAATGTGGTAGAAATTGTTGGGAGCCTATTTGCTATGATGTGCATGAATAATTTATAATCAACATTTAATAATGATATGGGTCTGTAAAGTATACATTCTGTTGGGTCTTTATCAGATTTCAAAATTGGGGAGACAACTGTATACTTCCACAAAGGGGGAATCATTGTTAAGTCTTTAATTGATTGAAATGTATGTAATACATTTTTTAAAAATTTTAGGCATCAAATTGTATAATTTTGATATTATCCCATCATTGCCTGGAGCATTATGGTTTTTAATTTATGTATTTGGATTGTAAGTTCCATCATATATATGGGTTTATTATTTCTAGATGTTCTGTCAATCTATAGTTAGTATATTTGTTAATAAATGTTTTATTGCTTCTTTCAAGTCCATTGTTGGATTAAATTGATTTTTATATAATGTGTTTTGAACTCATTGAGTGTGTCTTGTATTGCAGTAACTTTTTTTCCCTTTTGTTCTCACTATATATTTCCTTGATGTGATTTGATTTTGTTATCATTTTAGTTCTAGAAGCTATTCTACTTAAGTTATTTGGGTTTATTAAGTAATTAGTTTTATTTTTCCATGTTTATTTTGATTTTATGATTTATAATGTCTAAATATCTATTTTGTAAATCATTTATTGTTTGTAGTGTTTTTTTATTATTTTGATGTTCAAGTTTTAATTTATCAATTTTCTCATGCAATTCTTTTAAGTCTTTGTCCCATTGACTTCTTTGTAGTGAGTACTAATTTATGATTCTCCCATAAAGATAAGATTTGAGAGCATCCCAAATATATGCTACTGTTATGTCCTTTGTGTTGTTGAATTCGAAGTATATTTGTATCTCTTTATCAAGCATTTCTTTGAAATCCTTCATATTAATCATATATGCTGGTATTCTTTTGAAATGTGTATAATTATATGACAGAGAAAGAGCAAATAATTTAGCATTATGATCTGAAACTGGGCATGAAATTATTTTAACTTTATCTAAATATGTAACTATCTCTATCACTTACTGTGTAACTATCTCTATTAATTATTGATTGCATACCAAATCTGTTTGACAAATGTGTATAGTGAAGAGAATCTTTAACTAGATATTCCTTGGAGTCTTTAATGTTAAGTATATTTATAATGTTTTTAATGCTTTAGCAGCTGCTGATATTTTGTTTTCCCTTTGTGTTAGTATCCCCCTGATTTAGTATGCAATTAAAGTCTCCAGCTATAATTAAAGAACCTTTGGAGTATTGAAGTATCTGATCTAATTGGATTTTGGCTGTTTTTACACCTAAAGCAGGGATCAGTTTTATATTTACTAATGAATGTATCATCTTATTAATTTAGATATTAACTAAACAAAACATACCTTTGTCATCATTATAAGTGCATAATATGTGTGGTACAGGTAATGTATTTCTCCACAGATTAACTACTCCTTTTCTCCTTTTTTGGTTAAATTGAGAGCCAGCTATTACTGTATATTGATTATTATTAATCCTATCTAAATCTTTTGTTAAAAGATGTGTTTCTTGAACAAATACGACCTGAGGTGAAAATAGGTTGAGAAATTTATAAAAGCTAGGTCTTTTACAACTATTATTCAGCCCATTTATATTGATTGATAGACACTTTAATATAGCAATTTATTAAAATCTACTGTTGATTTATGTAAGATTTGTGAGGTTTTTGATATGAATGATAAGTAATCCTAAAAGACCACTAGAAAGAAACATGTAAATTATTAATGAAAAAGTGAGTTTTTTTAGAGTTAATGATAGATAAGAGATTTATTTGTAGACGCCAAAGTCAGAACACTTAAAACAAGAGCTATATTACATAATAAAATTCTAACCCTCCTATCCCTTGTGGAATATACAACTCCAAACTGAGACAATGCATCCTTCTAAGTCTTAATATCTGTCTAAGAAGCAGAATCAGTTCATCCCTACAGTTCAGAGCCTATGTTTTGTATGCATGTTTCACTCAAAGTAATGTTTAAAAAAATGTTTTGATTATGATTAATTAACTCTCATGTAAGTTCTCCCCCACTATTGTACAACTAGGCTGTTTATGAAACTACAATAAATGTATAAATGGATCTGATTATTAATCTTAAATTATTGTTCCTGAAGATTATTTTAATAATAGTTACAGCAATATATAGATGATAAAGAAGTAAACTAACTTTGAAAGACCTCAAATCAAAGGAAACATGTAAAATGATTAACTGTTTACATCATACACAAGATGAAATATACATAAAAATGTTCAATTATGTATTTTGTAAGGTAACTTGAAGGCATTTTCATACTGTTATATTAACTTTAGAATGAGTTAGGCTCTATAATTAAAACATTTCTCATAAAAACTAGATTCTTGTAAGTATTTGTTTAATTGTGTGTCCATATAAAATCTGTATCAACATTGTATATATCCACCACATTACTATCTGGCAACATTAAAGTGTTCCATATCATTAAACAGTTTATATGTTGCCAGATATTGTAGAATGATATACTCTTCTTTACTTCTGTTGTTGAGTAGTTAAGATAGGTAGATTTGTTGAAATTAGCATTCCCGGATTCATATTTTATATGCCATTTTCAACAAATACTAAAATGTCAATTAATGTCTTGTAATGTTTACACTACTGCTCATTGCAACACAACAGTTTTATTGCATGTTTTGGTTTCAGTTATACCATTAACTAAGCTGTTAAGAAAAGTTGCAGAAGCAATATTGTTATATAGTTTTATTTGAGGCAGCATTTCACTAAATACTTCTAAGTGAACTGCACACAACTTGTTACTTCTTTCTCTTCTGTTACTAACAAGATCTAATGAAATTATCTTAATATCAATTCCATATAGAACTGTGTCTTGAAATAGTAAGTAGAGTACAATATAACTTAGATCTATATAGTTATACAGTCTCTTCAGTAACAATGTCAATTTTCGTCCATACCAGAAAGTAACAGCAGGGCTGTATATGAAATTATATGTATTCTACAAAATGTTTAACACTTATGAATTTCTTCCTGGTAAAATTTATGTCAGAATAAAAAACAGTATATTCATAAAATACATTGTAAAGGTATGGATAATGAACTTTACTACATTTTAAGTTTACTTGAGTAAGACAGCTTATAATAAATTTTCATTAGAAGAGTGGTTTCCATCAGTTTTAAAATCACATTAGTTAATGCTTCATTTGACTATAATACAACTTGATTTTATACATCTTATGTTATTAATCAGTTTAAAGAGATCATCCAGCAAGGACATTTCTAGTCTTAACTTCTTTGAAAGTATGATCTCAGTAATTAAGGATAGACTTTAGACAAGGTATATAAATGAATTAATGGAAAGATTTACTGTTACATTAAGAAAGAGCAGCTATTAGTACTTAAAATGTAAAATATATGTTATGACAACAAAAGGTCAAGTATGCACCATCTTATTTAATAGAAACTTGACATATATTACATGAGTATAGTATCAGTAGTATATGTTTTTTATTATCTAATTCTTAACATTGAGGTTAAAGGCTAGAAAAGCCTATATGTCATTACTATATGTAAGTCATATTGTACAGGTTTCACAAAGTATGATTGGATCTATATTATATTATTTTCTTATGATATGAGGTGTATATGTAATGTTAATATATTTATTGCTGGCATTTGTTTTATGCAAGTTCGGTACACGCATGTCTTAATAGGCCACTGTTTAGCACAAGACATATTAGGTAATTTGTATTATGACATATTTATTGTCATTAATTATTAGTCAGATATTAATAAACTTTGTTCCTGCAGTTTGAGTCTGGCAGTATCTGCATTATACCAATAGCAACCAACAAGCATAGGTTAACCTAAAGATTACAACTGTTATTCTGCTTGTAAAAAGCAATTATATGTTTAAGATATGAATGCTACAAAAATCCACCTCAAACATGAAACATTTTGTTAATTTCAAAGTAAAAAAATTTCCTTTTTAAGCTTTATTTAAATTAAATGACTAGTAACACTTAAGACAGTTCCACTGAAGTAGGATTACAATTTGCAAGATAGTAATACTTGATTGAACTGTGAATTTTCTGATCTAATAATCATTGTAAGCCAACTACAGACTACAATTCTGCTTTTTCACTGTGAGTCTTGGTATCCAATCACCATGAATTTGTATAGAAATATTTTATAAATATTTAATTTATATAAGTAGTATGCACATATTTGTGCTAAAGACTAAATCACAGGTGTTACTAAATCTCTCTAGATGTCCTTCAAGGATGCAACTGCAGTCCTGACAATATGGGCTGTCCTGCCTCAGGCAGCCCTTCGGTCGGCCGGATTCCAAAGTCTGGGTCCGGCGTCGGCTGATGTCGCCCTTTCCCCGACGTCAGAGCGCTTGGGGTATAAAAGCGTCAGCCGACGCCATCTTCTCCAGTCTTTCTTGCCGCGTGGCGCCCGAAGCAGAAGCAGTTCGCAAGTGCCGGTCGACCAGCTCCTGTGTTTTCAGCTACTGAAGTCTTCAAAAAAGCTAAGTACCCCGTTGGGGACCTTTTCTTGCCTCAGCCGATGTCAGATCAAAGTGAAAAAGTTAATAATTGTTTAACTTGTGGTAAACAAATACCTCATAAGGATTTCCACTCTTACTGCTTACCCTGCCTAGGCTCAGAACACAACGTCTCGGCCTGTGCAGCTTGTGCCTCTTTCAATAAACGTACTCTTAGACGTCGGTCAGAGTTTGCACAGGATTATTTTGGGGAAGATTTCTGTTATATCATGCCGTCGGAGCTTCCGACAGCACATTTACCTAAAAAACGGAAGGATAAGGACCGACAATCGCGGTCCGCGGTCTCGGCCGACACCACGCTTAGACCTACCGCGAGTGTCTCGGTCTCTTCTGAGCCGGTTTCACAACCGCTACAGACCGACGACACCGCACCACCGGTTACTTAGGTACTGGAAGCCAGCTCGGTGCTGGTTTCTGTTCTCCCCTTTGAGACCGTAGCCCAGGATATTTCTGACACCATTTCTGTGGATAAGACTACTCCAGCACGCGGGGCTGCCAGGCCTCCAGTGTCTATGTCCATTAAGGCCTACACACGTGCTAAGGCTGCCAAACAGGCTAAGTCTCTCCCTCCAAGATCTGTTTCTCTGGGATCCACTTCTGATTCTCAAATTTTAAGTTTAGCTGAGGACCTTATTTCTTTAATTAAGGGTTCTCAGCCACATCCAGATAGAGGCTCGCACCCGCCTTCTGTCAAGAGGCCTAGGATTGAGCAGGTAGACCCCCAGTCCTCTGATGAGGCCTCAGGTGATTCTGCACATTCAGACTACCAGGAGGTGGCCTTCCCGGCCTACGAGGATTCTGATGCGGAGGAATCCATTCCCTCTGCTTCTCCTCTTGAGGAGTTTTCCTTTGGGGAAACGCTTCATTCCATGAGGGAACACTTCAAATGGCAGGGCCAAGAATACTCAGATTCTAGGAAAAGGTTAAAGGAATTTTTAAAGCTACCTCAGCATAGACCCTTAGCTATTCCTCCAGTTTTAAATGTTTTAGATGATGTGTACTTAGAATCTAGTGTTTCCCTTGACTCACCCCCCCCCCTGCTCCTGTCAAGCCAGACAGGTACTACAGGGTCCCAGACACACATCAATTTCTGTACAAGGGCCATACTGTTGACCCTGAAACTATTTCTCAGGGGCCTAAAGGGGTTTCCTCCACTACTGCTAAGAATCCACTTCCTTCGGAAAGAGATTCTAGGGCTTTAGAAAGGTGGGGCAAGAAAATATATACATCTTCCACCCTTTCTATGCGAGCATTAAATTGTCAATTTCATATGATTCAGTATCAGGAATACATGTTGGATGACTTGCAAAGGAAATTGGCTTCCCCTGAACCATTAGATAGAAAGGGGTTACAGGAATTGGTTCATAATACGCAGCAGGTTAGCAACCATTTCCTTCAGTGTGGATATGATGCATTGGAAGCTTCATGTAGAGCAGCAATGACAGGTGCGGTCATACGCAGACATGCTTGGTTAAAGGAACAAACATTGCCAGACCATGTGAAAATTAAGCTTTTGGACGCACCACTAGAGAAACATAAGCTATTTGGTGCTACTGCACAAGAGGTTTTAAAGAAAATAGAGGAAAAGGCAAAATCAGTGCAAACAGTCAAAGATTTCCTCCAGATACAGCCTCCAAGATTCAGCAGGAATTGGCCTTCTAAGCATTGGTCCTTTCCAGACACAGACAAATTTCAAAGAGGCAAAAACAGACGTGGCAAAGGTAGAGGGCAAACTCGAGGCTCCTACAGAGGACGTCAGTGGCAGCCTCCGAACCAGAGAGGTGGGGCAGGACCTTCCACTGTTCCGCAGGGACAATCTCAATGACTTGACTTTGACTCCGCCATCCAGGGCTCAATTAGAAGCACCTTTGGGCAGAAAATTATCTTTATTCTCACAAAATTGGCACAATATTACAAAGGACAAATGGATACTGGACATAATAGACAAAGGATACAGATTCCATTTTCATGCACTACCAACAAGACATGGCATGCCAAACCTGCCACCAAATCAAAGGGCAGAGGCACTCAAACAAATAGCAAACCTACTTCAAATAAGAGCAATAGAAAAGGTTCTTTCTGCAGAACAAGGCCAAGGATTTTATTCAAGACTGTTCCTTGTTCCAAGAAAAGAAAACCAATGGAGACCCATTCTGGACTTGTCCGCACTGAATACTTACCTTATTGTGCCAAAATTCAAAATGCTGACTTTACAGCAACTCCTTCCCATGCTGGGCAAGGGGTCTTGGCTGGTAACTCTGGACCTCAAGGAGGCATACCTGCATGTCCCAATCAGACAAAGTTGCAGAAGATACCTCAGATTTCTTGCAGGCTCAGAGCATTATCAATTCTCAGTATTGCCCTTTGGCTTATCTACTGCGCCCAGAGTGTTCACGAAATGCCTGACATCAGTAATTGCACATTGCAGACTTCAGGGGATACAAATATACCCTTACCTGGGCCTTATACAAGTGGACAGCCAACAAGCCTTGTTAAAAAACTTGGACTATGTCATTCACCTACTGCAGGCCTTGGGATACACAGTCAATATTCAGAAATCAAGTCTCGTACCATCCCAGCAAATACCTTTCCTGGGTGCCACACTGGACACAAACACCCAGATGGCGTTTCTGACAAAAGAAAAACAAAAACAATTACCAGAATACTTCAGAAAATTGGCAACACTCACCCAGATGACTGCAAGGAAAATCCTGCAGGCCCTGGGTTTCATGGCATCTTGCATTCTTCTGATTCCACATGCAAGGCTGCATATGAGGAAACTACAATGGTATCTAAAAAGTCTATGGTCTCAACACAGCCACAGCCTGGAAACATTGATCCCACTCATTCCATGCCTTCAAAAGGAATTTCTGTGGTGGGCTTAAGCAAGCCAGATAAACAAAGGTCTGCCTTTCAACCAGCCTCATACAAGTCAAACCATAACAACAGACGCCTCAGACCATGGACGGGGGGGGGGCGCACATGGAGGGCAGATGCATTCAAGGACAATGGACACAAAAAGAAAAGCACCTGCACATCAACCAAAAAGAAATGCTGGCAGTGATGCATGCAATCAAGGCCTTCAAAAAGTTCATGCATCAGGGCCACCTACTTATAAAGACAGATAATACCACAGTTATGTGGTACATAAACAAGCAAGGAGGTACCCATTCCTACCCTCTTTGCAGACTGGCAATGAATCTCTGGGATATTTCCCTACAATTGAAAATAGAGCTACAGTCCCAGTTTGTACCAGGGAAGGACAATGTTCTGGCGGACAGCCTAAGCAGAAACATCATGGATCCACACGAATGGATGTTGCATCCAGACATTTTCTTACAAATAACTCAAGCATGGGGAAGGCCGGATATAGATCTTTTTGCCTCCCACCTAAATCACCATCTGAAAAAGTTTTTCACAAGGACATACCATCCTCAAGCATGGAAGGTGGACGCTGTCTCCTTCAGTTGGAACTCTCTAACACTATATGCCTTCCCACCTCTTCCTTTGATGACCAAGGTGTTACTAAAGATCAAGACAGAGCAACCGAAAGTCATACTGATAGCTCCAGACTGGCCAAGACAACACTGGTACCCACTGCTACGGAGCTTGACACACACCAGTCCGTGGTTCCTTCCTCAATGGCCACTTCTTCTGACAGAGCACAATTACAGGACACTACACCCCAGCTTGAAAACATTAAAACTGACAGCTTGGAAGATTCCATGACTATTCCTCAGGATACACTTTCCAAAAGGGTAAAAGATATTATCCTGGAGGCGCGCAGACCTTCCACTAGAAAAACATACTCAGCAAAATGGAAGAGATTTCTTATCTGGAACAGCAAAAAGGGTCAAGACCCATCAGTGATGAGCATTCCACAGATCCTAGAATATTTGGCTGAAATGCTCCACAATGGCCTTTCATATTCTTCCATAAAAATACATGTTTCAGCAATATCTGCCAAATATAACACTGATCCGCCTGTATTTTCTCACCCATTGCTAAGACAGTTTCTGGGAGGTATAAAGAACATCAACCCTCCAAGGAAACCACCAGTGCCTGCATGGGACCTCAACTTCATGCTGGAAAAATTAACTCTTCCTCCCTTTGAACCAGCATCATCTTCAGAGTTGCAATTTCTGTCTTGGAAGACAGCTTTCCTTCTGGCAGTAACCTCAGCAAGAAGAGTCTCTGAGCTACAGGCCCTTATGGCAATACAACCATTTCTCATTTTTCATCAGGGCAGAGTTTCTTTGAGAACCATTCCGTCATTCCTGCCAAAGGTGGTATCCAGGGTGTCCCTGAATCAAGCTATTCACCTGCCTACCTTCTTTCCCAATCCTCAAAATAAAGGAGAGAGACTTCTGCACACCTTGGACATACACAGACAGTTGCGCTACTACTTGAGCAGAACAAAGTCTTTCAGAAAATCTGACCAGCTTTTTGTAGCTTTCGCTGCTGGATTGCAGGGAAAAGCAATTTCCAAACAGACAATTTCTAAATGGATTGGAAATTGCATTCGATTCTGCTACTCTTTTCATGGAAAAACTGTGCCAGCTGACATCAGACCACATTCCACCAGAGCTACAGCCACCTCCACAGCCTTTTTAAGAGGAGTGGCAACAAAGGACATTTTAGAAGCTGCTACATGGAGCTCCGTGCATACATTTTCCAAACATTACAACCTGCCTTTATATTCCAGATCCAGAGCAGGGTTTGCTTCTGCAGTCCTGCAGGGCATTTTAGCTACACCATCTTTGTCTTAGTGCCTACCACCCCCAGGATGGCTATGGTATTCAACCCATATGTCAGGACTGCAGTTGCATCCTTGAAGGACATAGTACAGTTTTGTACCTACCATAAATGTAGATGTCCGATAGGTATGCAACTGCAGTCAGGTTTTCCCTCCCACCTACCCCTCTGTGGTATTCTTTTGGGTTTCTACCCCTCATTTTAGCTACCTGGGGTAATCTTTTATGGTGTATTTGTTTTTATGTTGTTGTACTTGTCTGGAATTTTTTTTTCTCTATTTTCAAAATTTAGCCTTCCTTAGAGGGCACCTGGCATCTGGGGCAAGAAACACTGAAGAAGATGGCGTCGGCTGACGCTTTTATACCCCAAGCGCTCTGACGTCGGGGAAAGGGCGACATCAGCCGACGCCAGACCCAGACTTTGGAATCCGGCCGACCGAAGGGCTGCCTGAGGCAACACAACCCATATGTCAGGACTGCAGTTGCATACCTATCGGACATCTACATTTATGGTAGGTACAAAACTGTACTTTTTTCTCCTTAAATCTACTCATAGTGTAATAGTAACAATATTATACAGTGATAACAGTAAATATAATTTCAAAGAGGAAGAGCTTTGTGTGCAGTATGTAGGTGGTTAAAAGAGCAACTAGCTCTTCATAATAGCAGAAACTGTCAAAGTTAAAGTATTCATTCTTATTAGACTAATAACTTGAACTTCATACAATTTGTTTGTTAATTTAACCTAAGGACCGTATAAACAGTGCTAACTGCTTAGGCAGAGAGGATGCAGTCATTTTGTTATAAATATAGTAAAAGACTAGTTATCCCAATTAACGCTGACAATAAGGACATAAGTCGGACCGTTGAAGTTTAAAAATGCTATGACAGTACCTAATATATTATAAATGAAAGCTCTATGATTATTAGTATACATTTGTCAGATAACTATTTAGTTATTTGTTTATATCCAATTCTACTACACCAGTGTCTTAGCTGTGACCAAGACAAAGTTTTACCAAAATGGATACCTACAAATTATTACATTTTAACTGTCTAATTCAATGTCTAATTAGTATAAGCCACCGCTATTAAAACTGCTACCAGATCCATGAATGTTTTGTTGTCAATATCCTTTTAAATTGCATAATAACAGATAGTTTTTTTTATTTTATTTTTATTTTACACTATTACATAAAGTATAGGTTAATGAATTGCTTTGTCTACTTGGGCAACTGTTGGGGAACGATGATATCATAAAAGTAGATCTAAAAACAAGGATTCAAGGTGCCACATTTTATAGCTGCAAAGCTCAACACTGAAATAAAATGTAAGTGCTCATTTATAAATGTAGGTATTTTAAAGATCAAGTTACACAAATACATTATTTCATGTTTAAAATCAAACATTTTCATAATGCAGTAACACTCTTTAAAAAATGTGCTGTATAAAGGAATACTGAGAACTTAATGCAAAACTAGCAATGAACATTAGGGGTTAAGGAATGTAAAACTAATTATAAGAAAACATCAGCTATTTATTTGGCAGTATAGTTCATAAACCTTTTCTCAATAGAAATACTAGTAATTTGTGATGTTTCCTGTCTCCTGGACATGCCCCTCACTGACTATAACCAGGGAAACACTGATATAGTTGAAAATCTCCAAGATTTTCCTCAGAAGGCGGGAAAATGTATAAAATAGTTACAGCAGCTTGTTCTGACAGAGAAAATTTGCATCTGTCCCAAAACACTTTGTGCCGCTGTGTGATTAACTGCCAAGACAATGACACAATCACACCACAAATCATATGTAGCACTCATTCTCTGACCACTACACAAAGCCAACAGTCCCCAAATCCGAGATGGCTTTCCAACATCTTGAGAGAATCATGCAACATACAGGAAAAGGCATTTGGTTCCTGCCCGAACAAAATCACCACTAAACACGGAACAGATAGATCCCACATCCACAAAGCCCAATGATCCACCAAACCATCTCAAAGATGCTCAAATACACTCAACATACAAAAGCAAACTAGCCATTACCTATACAATCACTCCTTCATCAAACAGCAAAGTCAAATAAACAGTCAGCACACAGGGAGACCAAGAGAATCTATTTAAGTAGCAAAATCAAATAAATAGCTATGATTTAAGAAAATAGGAGAATACATTTATAGTATAATAGTCTACTACTGTATCCAGAAAAGTGTCCTGGAGAAGCTTGACAGCTGTATCACTCGAGCAGTGAGCTACTCGAGTGTCAGACAGCAATCTAAATACTCGTAACATAATATCTTAATTTCTGCTTGCCAGAAGCACCACAACAACCACTGATGCAGCCAAATTAGACCGGAACTAGACTACTAAGATTAAAATTTGGATGGCACAGTGGTAGCATTGTTGCCTCACAGCAAGAGGTTCTTCAGCTCATTTCTCCACTGGGGTGCCTTCTGTGCGAAGTCTGCATATCCTCCCTGCATTTGTGTAGGTTTGCTCCAGGTGCTCCAGTTTCCTCCCACATTACAAAGATATGCCGCTGGAGGGTTTTTCCCCGGGCCTCTACTGAAAATTGGCTTTGTTCCAAGTCGGACTTCCCTGGTAAACAAATGTTAAATTAATTAATTAATTAATTAATAACATATGTCTTGCCATGCCACCCAGAAATATACTTTTATCAGGAAACAAAACAAGGCAATGACACATGAGTCCACAAAGCAAAGTCTAAACTGCTACTAAATCCATATACAGTTAAAGCATTATAATACAACAAAGACAGACTAGTAGTTCTACCCATAGTTATAAATGCTGCATTAAGTTTTTATTAACTGTGGAAATTAATGATGAACTGTTACCAAAAAGAGAGATACAAAAAAAAAGAGAGACACTAAGAAAGTTACTGAAGCCATTAACAGTATAACTTAGCAAACAGCCTAGTAAAAAAACACAAAAAACTTTGCTAAATATAATTTAAAGCTGTAATATGCCGAAAGCAATTAAAAGTGATATAGTTAAGTAAAATTAATAAAATAAAAATTATGTATATACCTCATTGTATGTGTGATATAATTACTTACAGCTGAATTGATATAGCATTTAGATATAATGTAATGAAAGAAGAAAGGACATAAAAAAATAGGAACCTCTAAGCATAAATAATATTGCTTGCAGATTTATAGTGGGAGTTTAGGCAGTTAAGAAGTCACTTTTATTTCAACTTTTTCTTCTTTTCCTGTGTCTTCCAGCCATTTCTCTGAGTCAACCTTTTCAATGTACTGTTACTCCAATCTATTTCTTTCAGGTTACTCTACTACCTTTTTAGCTTTTAAGAAAGAAAGCACAGTGTCTGTGTCTTCAGAAGTTTTAGTTTCATCCTGTAGAAATATTTTTAGTCTAGCTGGGAAAAGCAAGTGGACTTTAGTCTGCTTTTTCTTTAGTTCTTTGATAATGGGCAAGAATTATTTTCTTTTGGAAATAAAAGTAGGAGAGTAGTCATTATCAGACCTAATTATTTTTCCATCTAGCTTGCTGGGAGATTTTGCCCACGCTGTCTTAAGGATCAGTTCTTTGTCAAGAGATGAAAAAAAAAACATGCAGTTGTGGATCTTGGGGAGTTTTATCAGAAGGTGGCATTGTGAGAGATCTGTGCACACTCCCAGTTTCACAAGACATAGCTTCATTCAAATCGAGTACATTAGAGAGACAGGATATCAAAAAGTTTAATATGTTATTTCCTTCAATTTTCTCTGGAAGTCCAACGATCCTTATATTATTTCTTCATGATCTGTTCTACAGATCATCTATTTTGTCCAACAGAAGTGTATTTTGTTTTAGTAAAAATTCTGTATTGTGTTCATCTTCTGATAGTCTTTTTTCCATATCATTTAAGGATTCCTCTATTCCCGTAATTTGAAGGTTTTGCTGAACGAGTGTCTCTTTTTATTTTTTTTTTTTTCAAAACAGGTTTATTGTTTTAACATATAAGAGAAATATCATAACAATTTTATACAAGTAATTAAAAATAGGTATTATTATAATATTCAACAAAACAACTAAAGTATTTACAAAGACATCCACTACAATCAGATCAATTAATTAAACTAAAATACCATGCTATTGAAATTAAATTTTTTTTAACAAATTTTGTAAATTATCCCATACAATATAATAAGATGTTTTTCTATTTGTTCTTGTCCTAATTGTGTTTATTTCCATATGGCACACTATATTCATAACATTTTTAAATTCATTGAACGAAGGAGGTGTATCTGAAATCCAATTTCTAGTTATTATTTTCCTAGCCACTGCTAGAATAGACCATAACAAGGGAAGCTTAACCTTTTTAACACTTTGAGGTACAGGTGTGTTGAATAATATAAGAGATTTAGAAATAATGAAATTATCTGTAAAAAGAGCCTGCAAAAATTCATTAACTGACTTCAAATATTCTTTCAATTTTATACAGTCATAAAACATATGAGCCCAGGCAGCATTAATTTCTACATTACATCTCTTACATAAATTATCTTTATTATTTATTTTATTCATCATCAAAGGTGTATAAAAAGATCTATGTAAAAATTTCCATGTATAAAGTCTCCAGACAATGGAAGACGTAGTTCTATAAGCAGATTCCAATATATATTGTTTATCTTGTTGATTTGGTGGGTCCCCATTAATAGAAGTGAAATAATTCCAGTATGAATCTACACTGTAAAAAGTTTCTTGTCTGATAATTTTATGTATGTATGAAAGTTTACCTTTATCAGAAGCTTTATGTTGTAAATTTAATATCAAGTAATCAATCAGTGTTGGAATAGATTCTTTAACTGTTATAGACATTAGATCTATTTTATTAATGAGATGTTGTCTAAAGGTCTGAACCTCTAACCAGCAAGTTTCTCTTAGATCAAATTCTTGTTTTAAGAAATCTAGATTTTTAACTTTATTATCAGATATCAACTGATACCAGTACTTTAGATCATTATCTATAGTTAAATGAGTTCCTTCAGAAGTAGATGACAAAAGCATACCCTGAGTATACATTATAGGGAATACAATAAAATTCCATTCCCTATACTTAGGGTGCATGAATATAAAGTTACGATAACTAATAATAATATTTAATGGGTAACAGACCATATGTTTAGGTGTAATAGGTGAAGTACAAAATTCCTTTAGTAACCATAACATGGAGTTATTTACAATCATATTTTTATGTGTTAAGGAGATTTTCATGAAGTGCATACTAATTAGCTCACAATAATCTTTCCATTTTGTGACATATGAC